>NC_081757.1:7317802-7320302 GCF_963082965.1 Carassius carassius | reverse complement strand
GACTTTCTGTCCGCATGCTGTCTGAAGCTGAGAGCCACTCGTTGCTTGCTGTCTTGCTCAGGGTTGCAATGGTCAAAGCTCATGGCTGTTTCCTTGAAGGGCTCAAACCACCAACTTTTATGTTCTGGCCGCGAGTTTACGCCACACTATGCTCCCACCATGCAAATGCACTTGCGCATTCCAATTGATTCTTTCTTTGTTGGAAGTGACCTGGTTTCACATTGACAATTGTCCTTTCTCTACCCTTTTTTTTTTTTTTTTTTACTCTGGCGGTATGGAGGACTAGTGTAGCAAGAAAACGTAGTTCCTGTAAATTCTCTAATGTTGGTTACTATTTCCTCTTTTATACTTCTCTGCTTGGTATTCATGCTTTACACTTCCCTGATTGAGATTTTGCAAATATACTACAAGATATACTGCAACATTTGTTTTAAGAGACAGGTTTCCATTCGTTTTGAATGAACAGAACTATTATTGGACCATGGAAATTTAGATGCTTGCCAATATTTGCAGTGTGAGTCTTTGAACAAGTTGAGTCGCTCTGGTCTGGGCTGCAGTGAGGTCTTGGGAAGAAATGCACAGATGATTCATATTTAGATGTGTGGTGAGTCGACATTGGCCAGGTCAGGGCTCTGATATCTGACCCAGATAGAGCTGTGCGCATGCATGGCCTTTTGTATGTATATGAGACACATGATAGCTCACTAAACAAACAACCAAACAATCATGCATGCAGTTATGTGGAGTTTTTGCACGGATCATCTACCATATTCAGCATTAGAACCCATTTTTAAAAAGTAGCTTATGTATTGTTGAACATTTCATTATTTTTTTTTCCTTTACTATTTTTACTTTTATAATATTAAATATATTATATATTTTTTTAGTATGAATAATAATATTTTTTTTGTCTAATGTAAACTGTATATAATAATAATGCTACTACTAATAATGCTTATTTGTATTACACTGTTTATGTCTAGTGTTTTAATATTAATATTACATTATGTATTATAGATTGTTTTGTATATTACAATCTTTGTCTCATGTTGATTGCATTTTAAAACAATGATATATACAATTAACAATAATAATAATTGTATTATTATTATTATTTATGTAAACTGCCTTGCAAAGTTTGAAGGAGCTTATTTTTTATTATTATTTATAGTAATATTATTATTAGTAATAATTACTTCTGTTACCACAAATGATAATAATAATTATTATTTTATATTATATATTATATATTGTTTTTATGTATTTGTCTCATGTAAACTGCCTTTAAAAACAATAATATATACAATTAACATTATTTATTATTATTTATGTCTTATATTAACTGCCTTGAAAACTTTAATGGAGCGTAATAAAAATATTATTATTATTTATAATAAATAAAAATGTTTCTACTACTACTACTAATAATGATAATAATAACTAAAATATTATTGTTACTTTAATATAATATATTACATTATGTTTTTATGCCTGAAGCTCAATTGGTAGAGCATTACACTATCAAGCGTTAGGTTGGGGGTTCAATTCCCCGGGAACACATGATAGGTAAAAATTGGTAGCCTGAATGCACTGTAAGTCGCTTTGGATAAAAGCGTCTGCTAAATGCATAAATTTAATTTTAATTTTTAATTTAATTTAATTTAAATTACTATTATTATTATTCACTTCTTTTGAACATTTTTGTATGCTTTCCTAGATTGTCTGATCAAGTTTTGTTGAAATCCAAATGTAATAATTAAATCTGTATTTAACTGTTTTCAAAAAATCTGCTCTTGTTCAATGAAAAATTTTAGACACATTGTTTGGATGTTTTGGAATGTTTTCTGATCATCGCAATGATGTTGCTAGGGTATGAGTGCTTTTCAGTGCATTTCTGCAATGTTTCTAGGCCTGTTACAATGTGGATGTTTTTAAGTCCAAGTCAGAAGAAGGGCTGCAAACCCTAAAGATATTCTGCTCCAAAGATAGTTCATCCATTAATGCATTTTTTGGCTCATTTTGTCAACCACCAAAAGCCAATCATATCTCATTCGTGATGGAGGTGTAAACGACCTGAGAAAACCCCAAACCCTAGTATGAGCAACAGCAACACTGTTGCATGCCTCAGCAGACACCAATGAAACGTCTCGCTTTCTTAAATTATCTCATCTAATACGGCAAGTTCCTGTTAGATCAGCGCGAGCTTAGTGTATGTTTTGGTCTATTTCCTGTTTTATCTTTATGCTCTGTCTCACTCTCTCGTTTGTAGGTCCAAATTGGCTCCACTGTGTTCTTTCACAATATAGATTTTTCCGTCCCACCCAAAGTCTCTCTCCAGCGAGTGTGTTGCGTTGTGTTGTGATGTGCCATGCATTCTGCTCCAATTTACACACAAACAGAAGGAGAAAAACAAAGAGCCGCCTCAGGCTCTGTCCCCCTCCCTCGGCACAGACGCTGCGAGGGTACGGGTGACCTGGTGGTTTCCCGGACAGGGCAGTGT
>NC_081757.1:7217802-7315302 GCF_963082965.1 Carassius carassius | reverse complement strand
TTTTGCAGTGTTGGCTTCAGCCAACAAGACAGGCTGAATATATTTAGAATAAGTTTTTATATTTTATTTTTTTAATAATTGTAATTAAAATGTTATGCATTTTATGTGCTTTTGTAAAATTGTATTATTTTTTAATTGTTTAATTTTTTTTTATTGTCACTGCTTAAAATGATTACATTTAGGTGCACAGTCAACATTCCTTATTTTCAGTAAGTTTGTTTTCCATCCAATGTTTATGCTACATTTTATTTCAGTTAACAACAACGCTTTTAACAGTGTGAGTTTAATTTTATTTAACGATAATAACTTTGCATCTGAGACAAAGATAATAGCAATAAATGAAAATTCTGTCTTTTTAAATCTAAATGACTCTTCTTCATCTGTATAACATAATCTCAAAAATTTGCAATGTAGTGCACAAGTCAGTGAATATTTCAGTGCTTATGCAGTATGAACATTCTGCGAACTATATTCTTTTGGTTTCCATGGAAGAAAGAAAGTCACAGGTGTGAAACAATATGTATGTAAATGATGACAGAATTTTCTCTTTAAAATTCTCAATATTCTCTTTAAATAAAACAACTAAACTCCACTGAACAACCTTTGTACAATACAGTTTTCCTCTGGTTTATTATTTTACAATAAAGAAAATTTTTCCCTTTCGTGCAGGAATTGAAAACATGCCTGGAGAAACTGGACTTGGACAACTACCACACTTGCCACGAGTTAAAGAGTCCTTTCAAGAAGAAACACAGACTGGTACTAATACGAAGCCCCAAGTGTGGTAACAAGGTAATAATTAACATTTCAGTGTTGTACCACGTCAAATATATCAGTCTACCATTCCCTTTGTGTGTGACATAAAGAGTGGCTCACATTAGGATGACAATGCAATGCACAGTCGTCATTGGCTGGCTTGTAGTCGTGATGTCAGTAGTTCAATATGGCATGCACTAGAGGCACACTAGCTCATTGTACTGAGTCTAATGAATCAGACACATATCTGAACAGACACATGACCAATGATGAGCCAGTTACTCCTGCCTCATGCTCTGTGACACTTCATGGCTTTCAATGTTGCTTTAAATTATGGCAGAACGTGTGTGTGTGTGTGTGTGTGCGCGTGCGAAAGGTCGCCTGTTGCATGAGTGGTGTTTTGCCTTTATGCTTGGTGACAAATATCGCAACACTTGTATAAAATTTGAGATAACATGATAAACATCCTGTAAATGTCTTCACCCAGGGTTATTTTTCACATTGTTCAAACTTTATCATGAGTTGGTAATTCATGATATAAACCTTTGGCATTGTACTTCAGTATAGGTTTAACAACCCAGGTTTAAAAATGCTGCTGACTTTTTTGCCTTTAATCAAGGTTAAAAAGATGTTGACACAGTCATAATGTGAAACACAAAACAACCTTTAGCTAGGTATCATTTCTTGTCCTAGTGTTTATATATTCAAAAATGCAGAGGCAAGATTTTCTGTATAACTAGGCAAATGCTTGTGGTATATCAAAACAGCCACATACCATTTTTTTACACTTTCTAGTGAAAAGTGGATTTTCCTCTGTAGACCATATGTACAGTGTCAAACTATAGTCACTGATGAATAAAGATGTTTGAGACGATAAAAGGAAAACACTTTTTTTTTAAATGTTATCTTTGTTTTAATATTGGTTGTTGATTTTTTTTAAAGAATGTTTTGAATTGATGACTCTAAAAATGACAAGTAAAATAAGAAAAAATATTATTTTATTTAAGTGTTTATACTATATACTATTATATTACTATTAATATATTTGTATCAGCTTTTATTTTTCTATTTTAATATATAGGTATCTGTTGTCGAATATCAAGCATTTTTGAATCCTGAATAAAATGTTGTGCATTTTCTAGTTGTTATCCATCTGAGATCTGACAACCACAAGCACTCTCATTACCACAATGTCATAATGATATTTTTAATGGATTACTGATCTTGACACACAGGCAGGAGTATAATAAGAATGATTTAAAACTTGTATTTTTAAATAAATAATGATTGTTTTTATTTCCATCTTTTAATGGCAGTTCCAGATGGTTTCACCAACATATAATCTTTGATGTTAAGCTCCACAGAAATGCATTTTAGTTAAAAAAAATTGAAAGCATATTAATAATAGAAGAGGTGTATTGAAGTCATTGTCTGTATGAACTGCATTTTTAATGTATGTTTGAAAATTAATAGACACGTTATAAAGAGCCTCATGTCATTGACCCAGAGACAGTTTTAAGGGCGTTGCACTTTTAGAAAATGTACAAGCATTCAGTGTCTTGTTCTGGGGTTAAATATTTTTGAGATTAGCTTCACTTTAAGCTTGTAAACTGTTGGATTGTTTTACCCGTCAAACCCTTGTTTCCTGACGCATTACAGTTGATGGTAAATGATGACTTCATCCTGAGGAGTGCGTGTGTGTACTATATTGCACATGATATGTCATAACTTTTGGACACACACACACACACACACACACACACACACACACACACACACACATTGTGTCATACTGCTCCATGAGCTAATATCTATTACAACCTAATTTATTTTTTACTTGGGAAGTATAGTTCCTTTGAATAGTCTATATATATTTATTGTTTACTGTACATTATAACACTGAATCTAGAGTCTTGGAGGTGGGGGGAGGACTTGAGAAATGCGGAAGATACCTAACAGGCGAAATATGCATTATTACTAACAGATGACGAGAGCAAAGCCTTGGCAAACTGCAAAGAGCTCAGCAGATGTCAAGAGACTTCTCTAGAGGAGAAAATGTGTGTGTGTGAAGATCAACCAGACCAGCTTGTCACTTTTTCCTCTCCTGAATACTGTGACCAGCCAGCTGTATGAGTCAGACAACACTGCCTAGTGTTTTATTTTATAGCTAAACCCCACATACTGTAGTTCTTGAAAAGAGTTTAAAGATTTAAGAGATTCCAAACTCTCCTGTTTCACAAATATTTTAGACGCACCCTACTCTAAGAACATATCTTTCCTTTTTTCTTTTTCTTTTTTAGGGGGAAGTGCACTTCGGAGACTCATGCTGAGTCTGGCAATATACAGGATGCTAGACACAATTTATATTAACCTAACTGAACAATGGGACATCATACAGACATACACTTTGTATTTTCCTGTTTCATTTTAATGAAGTTTCAAAACTGAAACTGGATCTTTAATGAACTCTTTATACTGCACTGAATGTATTTGTTCAAATGTGGTCTAAAGGGTAATGTTTGTGATCCAACATAATACTAGATGCTTGATCCAGCTCGGGTTAATTCCTAATTTTATTTCGTACAGAAAAGCAAACTAGGATTAGCATGTGCAACTGAATCTGTCTTTTTTTTTTCAGTGTTTTATTCATGTTTATTCATGGTATAATAGTTTCTATGACTTCATATAAGTTTATGTTCATTTTAGGTCCAAGATGTCAAACTTCAGGCACAAACTCCTGAAGAGAAAGAAGCCTGGATCAAGGCACTCAGTGAAGGAATCGACAAGGCAAAGAACAAAATTTTTGATGAGGTACTGTTTATTGTTCACCTGTAAAATTTTACTGTGATTTTTTTTTTAAGACACACGTGCACAAATAGCACCATGACTGAAAATAAAAATATTTACAATAGCCATATATGAATTAAAAAGTATGATAATGAGCACAGAATTTATTATTCCTTTCTCTGTGATCTTCCTGAATAAATATGGTGTTGCATGAATGAACATAGATATAGTTAAATATTCTTATTTTTTATGCTTTAAATATCAGGTAAAAGTTGATGAAAGCTGCTCTTTAGATCATGTCACTCGGAACCGACCGAAGGGGAACCGTGGAAGAAGGCCGCCAACAAGGATACACATGAAGGAGGTATGATATAATAATTTCAGACGTACAAAAAATACTTTATCATTCCTGTTGCAGAACAGACAATCTCTGACTAAAGCTGATGTTAAAATTCTATACTTATGTGTCAAAAAATAAAATAACAAACTGAAATATAAATAAGTGAATTTAGCCATCCCAACTTTATAATGTACAGTATGGAAATGGATATTAATTTTTTTATATGCCAAATTTTTCATTTAAGAGTAGTATGAAATCATTAGTGTTTTAAATGAGTGTTCGATGATAGAAAAGGTAATAAAGAAAATATTAAATATGCAGTATTGAGAGTAAGTTTTTGTAACAGGTCTATCATGAGCATTTATTTGCTCAAAAATGCAGTAAAACAGTAACATTGTGAAATATTATTATAATTTAAATCATCTCTTTTCTGATTTAATAATTTAAAAAAAAACTTTAATGCATACCTGAATTTTCAGCATCATTACAGTTGACAATGTCAAATCACATAACATTTCTTATCAATGTTGAAAAGAGTTGTGATGTTTAATTTGTTGAAAAGGTGATCATTTGTATAGAAATATTTGATGAATAAAAAGTCCAAACAAACAGCATTTATTAGAAATAAAATCCTTTCTAACAATGTAAAAGTCTTTGCTGTCACTTTTGATCAAATTAATACTTACATTAAATCACTGAAAACAACAAGCCAGAAATATTCTCTAAATGTAATATTCGGCCTATTGTTACAGGTTGCAAATGTTTCAAGTGATGGAATATTAAGACTGGACCTTGATGGTGAAGTTATCGTGCTGAATGGAACACAAGGCATGAACACAGCAAAGGATAAACAAACCGAAACTTCTAAACCATCTGAGGTGGTGAACAACATCCCAGAGGAGGACACTGATGAGGATTCCACATCCCAAAAGAAAGTTATAAAGCCGCCCATGCCGCCATCAAAAGACAACAAACCCAACAAAACTCAAAAAGAGGATGAGCCCAAAAATGAGGAAACTGCAGCTCAAAAGAAGACAATGCCACTGATGCCTCCATCAAAAGAGTCTAAGCCTTGCATCTCTGTTGAAGGGGCTGCTGTTGAGAAGAATACCTTGGATAGTAAAGTGGAGGACTCTTCCGAACCAACCCCTTCCACCAAGAGCATCCAGCCCCCTACTCCTCCTTCCAAAAATATGAAGCCTACCCAACCAGTAACACCAGCTACAATCACAATAGAGGAAAAAGAGAAAAATAAGGTGGTTGACGGAGAAGGTACCAAGGCAGATGGAGTATCAAATGAGAAAGAAGACCTGGATAAGTTAGAAGTAGAGACCTTTGTTCTCTCCACAAAGGTCATGAAACCACAAGTAGTGATGTGGGATTCACCAATTAAACCATCAAAAGAACCGAGTGCTGAGCAAGAAGTGCAAAACTCAAAGAAAACCTCTGATACCATTGGAGAAGTGGAAACCTCACTAGAACATCCCCAACTTAATCTTACTCCACTTTCAACCCCTGAATCTGTAAAAAAGAGCCCCGGGCCCCCTGCTCCACCCAAGAAGAACCCAATTAAGGCACCTGCCAAGAAAGAGGACACTCCCACACAAAGTGACCCAATGGTCATCACCACTTCATCTTCGAAAACAGTTGACGTTAAATTGACGATTCCCGAACCCAAAACTGAGCCAGCTGGTGATGTGTCAAGTGAAGATTTGGAGGAGAAGTCTTTAGACAGTGGCCAGCACTCAGGAGAGGAGTCTGAGACTGGTGACCAAGTTACGCCATCTTCCACAAAGCTTAAAGGAAGCTCCCAGGGACTAGATTTGGAAACCAGCGAGGATGATCTAGAACCATCCAACAGCAAAGCTGAGAGTTTGGATGAGCCATCGCTAGAAACCCCGTCCACCACCTCAAAGACCTCAGTCCTCAGTGCACATCCAATCCCAAGCCAATGTGCCAACACGTCCCTGGACCTCACCATGCCTCTCAAGCTTTCCTCCAATGCTCGCTCCGCATCCTTAGGTGACCTCCTTGTGGAGAATGCAGAGAAAATGGAGAGCAATGGAAAGAAGATACCAATTAAACCAGAAGGAAATGATGTAATGGACTTGCAAAGCAAAGTGTCGTCTGAGATCAAAGAGACTGGAGAGCTACTGAACGCAATCGCGACTGCACAGAGTGGTGAGACTGAAATGAAGGGGGACTCGAGTCCAGAATTCTTGCTCTCTGCTGCAATGGAGAAGCTCAGGAAAGCTGACCAGTTCTTGAAGGAAGCCACAAATCTTAAAGATCTTAATAAAAAAAACAGATTAAGCTTGTAATGGTAAGTGTTGGTGGAAGGAACCTGTAGGGATTATCTACAGTATGCTGAAAATGCAGTTTCACAGTATGCAAATGATCAAATACAATTCTTATACCCAACCATTTTCAAATCTCTGAGCGACTTTTTAAACCCTGCATGGCTAAGATGCCTTAAGGCACGGGTATACTGCTTTCCACGTTCCACTTCGTCTTGTGCTCAGCCTTGTCCACACAGCTTTCAAAGTATACTCAACAGCGGATGATTTGAACACATGCGCAGTACCACCTATGGGCTCGTTCTGTCTCAACATTTACATGCCCACACTGTTGTATGTGGACAAAAAAAATTGGTATGCACAGGTGTCCACGGACACTTCTGATGACTTAAATTGTGTCACGTAGACAGTCTTGCAGAACGTGGATGGCCAAAGTATACTTTAGGCTTTAAAGTTTTACTAATGTAGCTGTATAGCGTCTGCAGCAGGGTTCCCCAAATCTGGTCCTGGAGGGCCACTGCCTTGCAGAGTTTGGTTCAAACCTTGATCAAGTGATTCTGAAGATCTCGACGAGCTTGTGTGTTTAATTGACCCTTGACAGGCAATCTGACCAATCATAACGGCGAATCTGCCATTTTTGTCTGACAAACAAACCAGTCAGGAGAGTCGATTAACGTCTGCGAATTTATATATATTTTTTTAAAAATGGAGTGCACTGATATCTTTACATGGTTGAAACAAAATGCCTTCTGATGTTCATTCATGTTTATTTCTAATAAGAACAGAAGAGATGACTGGTTCATGTGCCGCTTTAACTGAGGCGCTACAGCGATCTGTCACGACACATTAAAAAGCCACAAAATGGTATTGTTTAAATTCCTTAAAAAAAGACAGAATTTTAAAGCTGAGACTTTGTTTTATACCCAAAGTAACCTGCTCTGTCTTGTCTGCCATGTTGTCAGTTTCCGCTTTGCTCCACAATGTGCTCCTGAAGTTCTTATTTAGGTGGTTTTAGGTGTGTTTGATCAGGGTTGAAACTGAAATTTCCAGGAAGAAAGATCTCAAGGAACAGGACTGGGCAACCCTGCTTTAGAATCAGGTGCCTTGTCCTAACACCCACACTTGCGGTCTTGGCCACTTGAAAGAATGTGCACACGACAGGAACTAAGTGTGCATGACTGTTCAGATCTTAACAGCGCTAAAGCGCAGTGCCTTTAACACACACTGAATCCACACTGCTCCAGTGCAGTATTCGAGACTTAGTGTATCCCATCATGCATCTTGTTGTGGAAATAAATCGCAAGACTTCTTGCAGAGATTGCAAGAGGTCACTGAAAACGTTGCAATGTAAGTTAAATATTAATTATAATTAGATATTACATATAATTTGGTAGTAAAACAAAGTACTACATGTTTTAATAGTGCAAAGGTGAGTAGCGTATATTTATTTTGTACATCATTTGCAACTGCTTTTTATCACTTAATTAGAAACACCAGAAATTAAAGTGTGTCCTATAAGGTAATGAAAAGTTATACACGCACTTGTGGTCTTCATCCTCACTTGAACACTTTGGCAAAATACAGGAAATATAATATGTCATATAAGTAGTCAAGTGATCAAGTGCAAAGACCGCAAGTTTGGGTACTTTGGCAAGGCAAGGGGTTTCTCAAGAAGCCCTAATCAAACACACCTGAACAGCCTGATCATGTTCTTTAGGATTACTAGACATTACAGGCAGTTGAGTATGATCAAGGTTGGAGCTAAACTCTGCAAGAAAGTGGACCTTGAGGAGCCCTGCTCTAGATGCTGACACTGTACGCCTGCGTGTTGTTGGTAGGAAGACAACCCATTTTCTCTCCAAACTGAGATAAGTTTGTACATGCTATGTTTTATTTTGTTGAGTAACATACAAAATTTGCTAGCCAGTTAATATACCCGCTGTTATGTCATGTAATGTGGTTTTAGCTTACTGTGTTTCTTATTCCATAGGTTTAGTTATATGCCACTTTGTTAGTTAGATTAAACCCCCATAAATTACATCTGCACATAACCACTTTTTGGATAAGTTAACGTTTTACACTTTTAGCACATTTGTTAAAGGGGGAAATGTTGTATGTTGAATTTTTGCACTGCAACTTCTGTGTAGAAAGAAGGGGTTGAAAATTAAGAGTTGAGTGACATCACACACGTACACAATCTCTAGCAAGTAGCTACAAAGCAGTTAGATACCGGAGTTCTTTTAAAATATGTTTTTCTCACCAATTTTCCAAAGCCATTTTGCTAACTTTGGCCAAACTGAATTGGACCACTGGCCCCTTAAACCACACAATCTCTTTTCAAAACTCTGGCCCTTCAAAGCCATCTCAGCCAACCAGAATATGCAAGATAATTCACAGGGAGATTTTCCTGTTTGGCCCCCATTAAACATCTTTAAGACACCTTTTACAGTAATATCTTTCAGGTAAAATAAAAAAAACATTTAATTAAAGCACCTTAAACTTCTTATATATGAAGGTTAATGATCACAGTTAACTAAATATGTAACATATGAATAGCATACCGATACCGTGTCTGTTGTATAAAGTGCAGTTAAGAGTTTAAAGTTAGTCTTAAGTTTTGTGCATTCAGGTCTGAATAATTAATGACTACCTAATCTGAAAAATATCCACAGTTTAGATTTTCATAAATGCACTACCGTTCAAACATCTGGGTTTTGTAAGTTTTTTTTGTTTTGTTTGTTTTTTGTAGTTTTTTTTTTTTTTTTTTTAGAAGTCTCTTATGATCACCAAGGCTGCATTTATTGTCAAAATACAGTAAAAACAGTAATACTGTGAAATTGTATTATAAAAAAAAAAAAATGAATTTAAAAGTTGGATTCATAACTGTTTTTTGATCTTATCAAATCTCTGTTTGAAACCGTGCAGCTTAATTTTTTGTTGTTGTTGAAACCATAATACATTTTATTTTCAGGATCCTTTGATGAATAGAAAGTTTAAAAGAAATTTGAAATATAAATGTCTTTACTGTCACTTTTGATCAATTTAATGCATCCTTGCTGAATGAAAGTATTAATTTCTTTAAATAAATCAAAACCTTTGAACAGTAGTTAAGTAACTTAGTTTTAACTGTGTTGAAGCTACTTCACCAATGCCTTCATTTTCTGCCAGCCTCGTCTGAAAGTGTTCGCACACTGCAAAGAGCCACATAATCATGCAAAGAGTAGTTAATAGTCTGTTTCTTGTGTTCTTGGCCATACTGATGCGGTGGGCACCACGGTTCCCTATTATTCACACAGTCTATTAGTAATCTACTGATGCGAGTTTCATGCTGCACTCTACCTTTAGTTTCCTTACGCAGTGAGAACTGGTTAGCGAAGGCTATTATGGGTAAAGGTTAATGAGTCTGCAAAACCAACTGTGTAGAGGGTAACATCAAGGTAGTTTTACTTCAATGCATTCTAGACCTAACAGAATCTTGAATATTCCCTTGATGAAAAGTAGTTTTGTGGTACCTTTTTTTATTTTTATTTTTTTAAAAGATATGATCTTACATGTAAATAGTCCTGATATAAAGTACATAGTCTTTGATAATGAGATTAATTTTAGCTTTGTCCTTTGCGCAGTACATTTAGTGTTTAATTTCCCAATTTCCCTCTGAAGTTTAGATTTGTATCATCTCTCATATTTTTGATGAAACTATAGCTCAGTGAATATTTGAACATTATGCTGTAAATAACATGGCCACCAGGGAAATGCTTAATATTTAAGTTATTAATGTTCTGACATTCATGTGTATTATCGGTCTAAAACAAAGCTAAAGAACAAAATTTAGAATGACTGTTTACTGTTAAATGTTTACTGTTGAAGTTTGAAGAGGCTGATGATTTTATTACAGTATCTATGTGTTAATTGCATTTACTAACTGGACTAATTTGTTTTCTTTATCTAAATGCATATTAAATGTGCAAAAATGGGAAATAATTGCTTTGCAAAACATGTCTTAATAAAGACAGTGTCTTATTTACTCTTGCCAGACTCTTTGTGACTCTATCTGTCCATTTTTATATGAAACATATGCCGATAAAAACATTTCTGAAGTTTTATATATATATATATATATATATATATATATATATATATATATATATATACATATATATATACATATATATACATATATATATACATATATATACATATATATATACATATATATACATATATATATATATAATTTTTTTTTTTTCTCTCTCTCTCTCTAAATTGTTATGGTGACCAAATTTCCCCAAGTATGTACTGTATAGCAATAGCAGTATTTTTAACCTTGTGGGAAAATTTTTTGTTCCCCATGAGAAAAAGAGCACAAATCATACTAAGTGAATTGTTTTGAAAATGTGGAAAGTTTTGTGTGTGTGTGTGTGTGTTTGGACACAGGCAGGAGGTATGATTGGTTTCAAGTCAGAAGAATCGGTTCTGCTTCATGCATTAATAGTAAAATGTGGAACTTCTCATGGCAATATGTTGACCAATATGATTCCGCTCTTTAACATCTTTTTGGTAAACCATTTTGTTACTTCTCCTCTATTTTCTTCATTTATCCCTCTTATTTATAACGTACAGTCATTTTGTACCTTAAATATTCCAGTTATTCAGGCTGTACAAAACAGCCCTGCTTCATAATGCAGACAGGTGTTTCTTATCGTATTATTTTAATGTATTTTCGTTATCAAAAATGACAAAAAAAAAAATTTTTACTACACTTTATTGTTCTAGTTATTTGCTTGTTATGGTTAACAAAGCAGAAGTCTGGCACATTCAATGTAAATATCTTAGTTCCTCATTGCAAAATAAGGTTGATAGAAGTCATCTGTATTTGTCATTTCCTATCAAAATAGTTAGTAGATAACAGGCCTCGGTCTCACCCGTTTCCCTCTGCTTTTAGGAACCATGTCTGTTTTGTTTCCCTAGTAACAGTATTGGCATACTGCAAAGTAAACATACTGAGACTGTATATGATAACATACCTTTCTTATTTATACTGTATGCAGTATATATGTATTATGCACATTACACGAATGTTCAGTAATAATGACTAGAATATTTCCCACTAGCCTATATAATGTACAAGCACACTGCAGAGAATGCTGTATCCCACAATTCAAAGTGCAGAGTGATCTTTAATTTCCAAAGTGATGAAAAACTAGAAGAGCAGAGACCTGTATCCCAACGTAAATACTATCATATTAAATTCTATGTGATATTAATCATACTCAATATTATTTAGGACCGAGAGGGTGGATTGTATGCACACTGGGATGCAGGGTTGATGTCGCTTTCATTTGCACCAAAGCAGGTGAACATCACTTATGCTTTTTACCTGGACAGACCGATATCCCTTATGTTTTATTGATTTGGTCTTACACAGTGATTAAGTGTTCCCTTAATTTTCTTAGCAATATATACAGAGTGTATATATACTGTGCGTGTGTCTGTCAGTGGCCCAGCATGAGAAAATGGACGTGCGGTGTGAGATCATGAGAACAGTGTCAGTTGCATGATGTGATTCTCATGCTGAATGTGTGAGATATGCAGCCCTCTTAAATTAAGTGTGATTTAACATGAGACTATTTAATCAGACTGTCAAGAGTTACGATTTTGTTGCACATAAGATTAAAAATGAAAACAATAAGCATGTTTTTAAGATTATTACTGTATGCAGACAACAGTGCTACTGTTTAAAATGTTACATTTATGTGCATTCTTTAGTTTGTAGTATTTTTAGTATGTAGTGTTGGACAGTGTTGCTCTAAATAGAGTGTTGTTTACATGACCTGGCTGTGCTGTTAATCTAGAGCTGGATTTTCTGATTAACACTTTTAAAACCTGTTATTCATGCTATACAGCCTATTGTAGTTCAAGGCATAGTTTGCCCCCAAATTAAAATTAGCTAAATTTACTTGCCCTCAGGCCTCCCAAGATGTAGATGAGTTTGTCTCTTCATCAGAAAAGATTTTGAGAAATGTTGCATTGGCTTACTTGCTCACCAATGGTTCCTCTGCAGTGAATGGGTGTCGTCAGAATGAAAGCCCAAACAGCTGATAAAAACATCACAATAATCCACACCACTTGTCACTTCACAAGACTTCGGATTATAGTTTTTTTTTTTTCTTAAACCATTACTTTAAGCCTTTTCCTTGAATTGCCAAACAAAAAGTAATACTTGCGCCTTGTCCACAGTGTTTTTTTTCTTTCTGACACGGATATTGGATTGCTTCTCTATCCAGCATGCATTGCTTAGATTCGGAAGGTTTTATGCAACTATGCAAACACAAATCAACTCAGTTTGTGACTCACAAACTTTAAATGGCATATTAGCCTCTACGGGTGTGCATGGAAAATGAAATTGGCCTGAAATAAGTGTTGAAAGTGAAGCTGGGGAGAAACCTGTCATCGTGACAGTAAAAGCAGTCTGTGAGTCTACAGCTCTCCCTAGTGGAGATTCCTTATTATAATATCACAACTTTCTTTATTTAAACAGGTCAACATTTGTCCAGCATTCATGATAGTTTACCTTAAGCCAACAGGCAGACAAACAAGCACAATTGCCTATTGTTACACAACAAATATTAAATCCGATGAGAAAATTAACCCATGAAGAATCAGCTCTCAATGAAACGAATCTGATAACAAAGAGCAATTAATTTAAATATTTGGTGACGAATATAAAATAAAGATGAAACCTCGTGAATGAAATAAAAATACCCGGATTCAATAAGGAGTTTAAATGTATGTGCAATATTATGTATATCATTCAATAAAAACAAATGCATGTTTTGTTTAGAATAAATCATATGCATTTGTTCTTTAAATAAATGATTTATATAGCATATTTTAGATATTTCTTTTGTTCACCTTTTTATAATATATTTTTTTCTAAGTTGGTTACTATTGTAGCCTACGTTCATTTGAGGGAAGAAGAAGCTTAACTGCCAAAAAATGACATCTGCTGTCTGTCACAATATTTACCCGGATGAAGAAAAGTGGTAGCAAATATATTTAACTAATGTCTCAAAAGCAACGTTGACAAAACCTATTTAATATTCATTAACTGCCAATTCGCCATTGGAAATGACTTCAACATAATCTAATTAATATTTATAATCACATCCGAAGGACACGAGGAAACGTCATCATGGCCCTAATTAATATTCATGAGCCAAACCCTCGTTCGCTTCAGCAGGATTCGTCATTTCCCAAAGCGGCAGGCTTGAGCTCGGCTGTGGGAGAAGCGCTCAGAAACACAGCCCAACATCGCGTCGGAAGATGAAGATGTAGACATGTATCACAAGATGCGCACATCGGATGCATAACACTGCATCGACTGAGGACGATGGAAGACGGACTGGTGTCTGAAGACGATATTTGTGAGTGTCAAAATACTGAAAAGATAAAATAGTGACCGTGTTGTAGTGCGGTACGGACACTAAGTAGGGCAGGTGAGAGAAATAAGGTTATATTCAATGGCTTAAATATTCATTATCTCACTGTATTTCTAAATGGCTTCTAAAACTAACTGTGGCTAATAGTTATAAATAAAAATGGTATTATATAAGACTAAAGAGACTTGTTTACAAAGGCTTTGTTGGATTCTTGAACATATAATAAATATTATTATTTATATTAAATCATAGATAGATATTAGTTTTTAATTGTATACATTTTTAAATTGTGGGGGTCATAGCTTAATTATGTACACAATCAGGATAGAATCTAAAACCTAGATTGAAATGATCTCTAAAAAGTGATGAGAAACATTAAATATGAATACTACCGATGCATGTGGACAATCATGGATCATGCTCATGTTTGTACCGGTATACACCATACTGTATATAACTCTTGTCACCTTCCACGTTTATTTCACTCCAGTGCTTTGCTCAGAGAAGGAATTTCATGATGCTGCAAAGAGGAACGATACGGAGAGGATGCAGGAGCTCATCAGAAGAGGGGTGGACATCAAAGTCAAAAATAAGGTGAGATATAACCAATACAGAAACATGTGCACAATGCAAATCTACATGCAAGGAATGGATTATATGCAATATACTAGACAGTCTAAAGCAGTCTTTCTAATAAAGGATGCCTTTTGAATGGTTTAAAATTGTCTCCTTGACTAAAATAAGATGTAATAATAAATGTATATCTATTTAAATAAGTAAATAAACTGTGAAGTACACTTCTAAACATGGTGGCACGTTTAAGAAAGCGTAGTGAAGCATGCCGAATGTACAGGAAGCTGTGTCAGCGGAAGTTATGTTGCCATCCACCATGCCAGTTTCTCTGCCTGGAATGCTTTGTTTTTCCCAGTTATGCACCAGAGTGACGGAAACCCACATGTTGTGGTCGTCAGCACAGGATATGACCTTTGTTTTACCCTAGACAATGGTATTTATCATCTAAAGCCAGTGAGTGTGGATGTTTAATTTTCTCATGTGATTCTGGTTTAAAGATGGACCGTAAGGCCTTGCACTGGGCAGCAGGAGCCGGCAGTGAGCAGGCAGTGCGTCTGCTGCTGGACCACGACATGGAGGTGGATGATATGGACAGCGTACGTGTCAAATGCATTTTGTTTGAGCGCTGCCACACTGTGTGAACAAACGGGGAACAGGTTCAAATTTAGTTGCATTTTAGGCTAAATATTTTATGTAAGTTAAATATTGCTCCACTGAATAAATTTTTAATGGGTTGCTGTTCACCATGTGGCCTGTAAATTACTGGAGGCTATGAGTTTGTTACACCAGCAATGATTAAACAGACAAAGAGTGGCCCTGAAATGCAAGGCAGAACTTGTAGATAATTATTTTTTTTTTTTTTTGTAATTTACATAGTAAAAGTGTTTTTAATTTTTTTTTTTTTTTTGGTGTATGTTGTAACTGGTCATTATTTTTGTATCATCTTTTTAGAATTTTACATAAATACACCTACCATGTGACAATATTTTTTTATGTAGTAAATATTTTATCATATGCTAAAAAATGAATGCAAAATGATTTAAAAATTTGTATACAGAGCATTTTTAAAATAAATAATAAAAAAGCTTGTTAAGATAAAAAAACAAACAAAAACATTTTTTATCACATCTTTATTTCTGCAGTTCATGTAAATGGTCCTTTGAAGTGTCTTTTTATTTTTTAAATACAAATTTTCCATGTTGTCCCTCAAGTAGTATTGTGGGCATAATTATCTTAATTTTATTTGATACAATTTTACAGGAGATTAAAATAATATTTAAACATACTATTTAGAATAGGTTCTGATGAAGTAGAGCTTGTCACACTATAACATTCAATACACTTTTGCATGAAATAAAAATTAGCTCCATTATTAAACTTTTTACATTTATGCATTTGCTGGACACTTTTAAGTGACTCACATCAATACATTCAAGCAAGCAATACATTTTACCAGCATGTTTATTCCTTGGGAATCAAACCCTTGTCCTCAGCGTTGCCAGTAGTAGTTTCTACACATGCACTGCTGTTCATGAACCACTAGAATATGATTCTTAATTATATAATTAAGGAAGTGTCACTTTAGGCTAATACTGTTGTGTGACATACATTCTTTTGTTTTCCAGTTTGGTATGAACGCTCTGCTCTTGGCGGCATGGTTTGGTCACCTCTCAATCCTAAAGATCCTTGTCTCAACTGGAGCGAAGCTCACCTGTGAAAACAAAGTAAGACTCTACTGGCAAAAAGTTTTGTCATGTTTCAGATATCTTTTATGTGCTGCGCTCTCTCACGGTTGACTATCCTCTTGACGAATAGCGTTCTGAAGGTGTTCTTTAAAGACCACTAACCAATACAAGTGAGACTGATGTGTGTACTGGCCTACATTCAGGCTTCAACGTTCATTTCAATGCATCTCACTGACTGAACGGTTTCTTTTATTTTTTTTCTTTCAGAATGGCTTGAATCTCTTGCACTGTGCTGCACAGAGGGGTCACATCAGTGTTTTGGAGTATATTATGGAAGATCTGGAAAACGTGCAGCTTAATAAAGTCGACAACGTGAGAGTCTCATGTTTTGCCACAGTGCCCATGTGTAATGTCTTTTAATTGTACCCTCAGTTCCCTGCTAAATACTAGAGCCCAGACAAAGTTTACAGACCGAATGGGTTTTGTTTTCCAAAGTTGGGAGTTAAAGGAGGTCATTGATCACATGACCTTTTGATCATCACTTTCCGAAAATGTTTGGGGTTTTCTTAACCATCCTGTATTTGCTGACGCTCTCTTCATCCGAGAGACTGATAACGACTGTGATGATTGCACAGTGTTCATGCAAATACCAGTTAAACATGTTTAAGGAATGGCTTTAAGGAAGGAATTGTGCTAGGAAAAGTTTTGTTGACTTAAAAAAGCTGCCAGTGAACAGGAGCTGTCAAGCATCAGAAAGGACAAATAGCTTCATAGAAATCTGTTTACTGGGAAAAATGGTGACGTGTTCAATGCTTATTTTATTGAACCCGCTGTATTATGAATGTCAACAGGGTCCATTTTGATGTCTTGTTGTCTTAAAACTCTGATTTAAGTTTTTCCAGTTGTTGTGAATTGTACTACTTGTTACACATGAGTTTATGATGAGATTTATGGTCCATTATGTGTTCTGCAAAGTAGATCAATAATACAAATATGTGACCCTGGACCACAAAAGGTTAAGTGTCGATTTTTCAAAATTGATAGCTTTTTAAGTTGTCCAAATGAATTCTTAGCAATGCATAACACTGATAAAAAATGAAGTTTTGATATATTTACAGTAGGAAATTTACAAAATATCTTCATGGAACATGATCTTTACTTAAAATCCCAATGATTTTGGGTATAAAAGAAAAATCGATAATTTTGAACAATACAATGTTTTTTTTTGGCTATTGTTACAAGTATACCCCAGTGACTTAAGACTTTGTGCTGCAGGGTCACTTATATCACACAATCAATATTCTCAAGTAGTTTCATTGTGCTTTTTCACAACATCCCTGCTGAAAATAGGTTGCCTTCTATTGGTGGCTAGTTAAAACCACTAAATCTTAATGGAACATGTCCCAAAACACAACTACAGCATACAAATTTTCAATGGTTTTAATGGTTAAAAGTTTGGTATATGTAGCGGAAACCATCAGAATTTCTGTGATGGTTTCTATTGTTTGTTTGTTTTTTCAGCAGGGATGTTTTATTATTACCATTGAAATAATAACAGATGAAGCAAAGCTATGATACTTATGGAAACTACACCTTTCCATTACACAAAAGGCTCTTTATAATGGAAATAAATTCTTCAGATTATTAAAATATTCTTAACATTAAGAAAAAGAGAGATTATTTTAAGAACTGTCCACAGAATGGTTCTTTGAGGAACCAAAAATGGTTCTTCTATTGCATTACTATAGAAGAACCTTTATTTTAAAGAGTGTAGTACTGTACATTATGTCCTTTCTAACGTGTGTCCATCTGCTGTGTCAGTCAGGCAAGACAGCGTTTCATTTGGCCACGGAGCATGGACACCTGGAGGTGGTGGAGTTTCTCATTGGTATGGGCTGTGCTCATGACCTCAAGGACAAGGTGAGGGACAGCAAGAGTCATGGGTGCACAGACGCTCCTTAGTGTGTGCTAATTAGATTTTCACTACTACTAGATGTAAAATGCCAAAGTAGAGGGCAAAGCGAGCCAAAGTTTTCAGAATAATGCTTCTGAGAACTTGTCAATGTGATCCAAATAAAAACTCTAGACTTGAGCGGTGTGGCACTGAATTATAATTTTAATCGGTGTTTGCTGACATCAAATGTGCCATATATAGAATCCCTTATATCTAATTCACTATGGCAATGGCATGCCCATTGAAAATATGATATTTATATAAGAGTAAATGCAATGCAGAGTGGTGCCAAATTCAGCGGTTCCAAAGAAATTGCCAAAATAGAAAAGAAATCAACTACATATGTATTAATCTGACCTCACGACAAAAGAAAAAGAGAAACTAAACGCATTTAGCATGCTACAGTAGATGCATCACTTGCCGTAATTTGATAAGTTAAACTAACCAAAACAAAAACATATAAAGAATGGGAAAACATTTACAACATCGATGCAGCACTAATATGATGTCCATGAACTGCAGAAGGAAAACACTGCACTGCATTTAGCAGCTAAGCAAGGCCACAGTGATGTCCTACAGAAGATCATGGAAACCGGCGAGAGCATTGATGAAAAAAACATTGTAAGTAGATCCTGTTTTTTGTGTGCATTGAAAGGTTTTTTTTTTTTTTTTGGTGTTATTTGCGTCACACTGTATTCTTTTAACAGGATGGCATGACGGCTTTACATTTGGCAGCTGAAGGAGGGCATTATGAATGTATCAGACTCTTGCTGGAAGCTGGCTGCAATGTCAATGAACTTACTCATGTGAGGACATTGTTTTATACTATCAGGTTTCAACTTTCAGTACAAGTCAAAGCACACCTTAAACTGTTTCTTCTTACAGAGTAACAGGACAGCTCTCCATCTGGTGGCCCAGCATGGCTCTGGAAGAGAGATCAAACTGCTGGTACAGGCTGGGATCAATCTGGATTCAGTAGACACAGTGTGTACTAAAACCCCAAGCTTACTTGCTTTTTATGTTTTTGGTATGACATTCACTGTAGAACAGGAGAGAATTCTGGGGGGAAAATTCACTATGGCAATGGTATGCCCATTGAATACAACTAATTTGCTGAATTCTCCGTTAACGGTGTCCAATAATAATGCTCTGCATAACAGATATTCACAGACCTATAGGTACAGTATAGGTACAAGGCCATCTTGATTATGTTAAAGACATGTTTAAGACATTATATTATACAGGAGTTTTACTGCATCATTCGGCTGATTTTGCACCCTTTAAGAGCATGACAAAAGCACTATTTGGGACAAGTATTTTTTGGTTTTATTCCTGTCCAAATGTCAGTGTTAAAGGCAACATTATGGGGAGTGTTACATTTCATTATTTTACAAAAATTATGGGAATGTTACTTTTGCATGTTCTATAAACCATCTTAGATTAACAGCCAACTGAAATGTTTCAGAAAGAAAAAAAAGTTCCATAAAAAATGTTTTGTACTAACGTTTTCAGAACATTATTAGACATTTTGAATGAACATTCTATTAATGTTACTTGTTCATAAACCGTTAGACAATTGCCAGAGTGTGAGCTAAAGAATATTCTCTGTTGTGCATGCACACATCTAAGGCCACATCCAGACAACAACAAAAAAAGTACACTGACGAAATAATATATTTTTAGTACAATCACAATGTGGAGTGCATCATTTGGGCACATTTGACAAATTACCTGATTCGCGAGTGAGGAGCTAAAACCCCAGAAACTTTACAATTCTAAGTTTTACTATTCAGAATATCCAATGTATTTACAGTAGAGACATTTTTCTTTACCAGCAACATACTTCAGCTCTGCACTTGGCAGTACTCAACAACTCCACAGGAATAGTCAAGGATCTTATCGATGCGGGATGTGACCTGGACATCTTTGACAATGTGAGTGTCAAACATTTATGATTTCACAGATTAAGGTAATGGTTTCTTCACTCATTCATCAATTGTTCCTCACAGCGGCTTCAAACTGCTTTGCACATAGCAGCAGAACACGGACGGCAGAACATCGCTGAGATGATCCTGATATCTGGAGTCAACCTCAATCTGCTCGACAAGGTGCAAATCACTTGAGTGTGGTTGATAAATTTCCATATTCTAATACACTTCATCAAACGATTGAACAAAATGTATTTACAGCAGGGAAAGACATCTCTGGATGTTGCAGCACGAGGCAACCATGTGAATGTCGTTGACATGATTATCAAAGCTGACAGATTTTACAAATGGGAGAAGGTTTGTTCAGTATATATTAATCTTAAATTAATTGATTCCGAAATCATTTGAATATGAAAGATTTTAAATGTTCATTTGCTTTCTAGGAAAATGTGACGAGTGACTCTCTGGTGGGAGCGAGTCTAACATTTAAGCAAGATCATCGACAGGAGACACAACATATCCGATCTGTCCTGTGGAAACTAGCCTCCAAATATCTCAAACCAGGCGAGTGGAAAACACTGGCTCGGCACTGGAAGTTCTCAGATGCACATATTCGAGCCATAGAGCACCAATGGATAGGTATGTCATTTAACATAATCTGCTGAGTGCATCTTTAAAAAATATATATGTGTACATTTGTAAGTCGCTTTGGATAAAAGCATCTGCTGTGTGTGTGTGTGTATGTATGTGTGTGTATGTATGTATGTATGCATGTGTGTGTATATATATATATATATAGATATATATATCTATATATATCTATATATATATATAGATATATATATATATATATATATATATATATATATATATATATATATATAGATATATATATATATATATATATATATATATATAGATATATATAGATATATATATATATAGATATATAGATATAGATGAGTTCATTTGCTAAAACAGGTAACTCTGTTACAGGTAAATTTTCACAAATCATGTTTTTTAATTGTGCGTTTCACATACTGTACCTGCAAAAAAGGGTCACATCTTTTGGAATATTTTGAGAATTTAAAGGTGGGGTAAGTGATTTCTGGTAGCCAATGTTGATATTTAAAATCACCAAAACAAACACGCCCCTACCCCAAAAGAGCCTTGCCCCTATTTTGATAGCGCATCCCCAAAATCACATGTATGCATATACATACGGAACCCAGGCAACTATTATAGCAATGTGTTTTAACTGCATATACTGTATTAGTTCTGTGAAACGAAGCAAAACCAATGTTACTCAACTATCGAGAAGAAACAAAGCAACCTCGGCGTCTTGCTCCCTGAGTTCTCTCCAGCTCTGGAAAGCTGATCAAATATTTACACAGCTCCTAATTCTTGCCTTATCGTAAGCAACCTTTTATTCTGGAGACATTTTCCTCTTTTGTTTTTTATCCGCCATCTCTGTCTTTCTGTCGTCGCTCGACTCAGCCCCTTACTGCTGATTGGCTACAAGTTTTTACTGCAACTCTGCCCGACTCAGTTTTTTAAAGCTTTTTTGTACAAATAAATACCCCACCTTTAACATGTAAATGAAGCGTTCTGTTATTTTTTAACAAAATAAAGGAAAAACGGTGTGTTCAGTGTGATAAGATATCTGTCATAGTGATGAAAAGCTCTGAACTTTTAAAGGTACAAAGAGCTACAAGGAGCATGGGCATAGGATGCTGCTCATCTGGCTGTACGGAGTGATCACCGCTGGAGAAAACCCCATCAAGGGCTTGTACGAAGGTCTGACTGGAATCTCCAGGATTGATTTGGCAGGTGAATTCAGCATTACTCTTCATGTGTGTATAAGATCTGTTTCTAAACCTACTGTTATGCCTGTCTAGACAAAAATTTTATGCATCACACGTGCATTTCAGACTCAAAGGCAGCAAAATGAAAATCTTTTTGGCATAATTGCGGGTGTCATTTTTTGGAAGGCAAATGCAGAATGCATTGTAGTGAATTAGTATGCAAATTAAATTTAAAAAAATCTATTAGGTTATTATTCTTGCCAAGAACCATCAACTTCATATGTCTATCTTTTCATGTGTGTGACCAACTAAAGATTGTAAGCTATTCAGAGCTATTGAGTGTGTGTGTGTGTGTGTGTGTGTGTATATATATATATATATATATATATATATAATTTTTATTGTTTTTTTTCTTTTCTTTAAATATATATATAGTTTCACAGTCTTGCTTTACCTTCCCTCTTTTATAACTTTTTTTCTTCCTAACAGAAAGCATGCGACAGCAGGCCAATGCGGATCCATCTTCTGCTAAAAAATGCTCTACAATGTAATGTGAGATTTGTTGAGAAAGGTCTAGACTGAGTGCATACCAACCAGGAGATTGGATGCTCTTCAAATACACAGTACTGATGAAACACAAATACATAAATATAACCTCAGTGATGTGTCTGAGAAGAAAACTTAGCCTGTTCACACCAAGAGCAAATATTTACAGCAAGCATGACTTTGTATGGGTTTCTTTGGAACCATTCATATTGAGAAAATATGATGGAGCAGTTTTTGGGAGAACAGATTTTTTTTTCTTTTTCTGTCTCTGTCGAAAAACTTTCGAAACTTTTCTCTGTCGAAAGCCAAGCAATAACATTTTTGGTCATGCTGAATTTCACTTTCCACATTTCAATTTTACAGTTCTGCATGTATTTCTGTCCTATATTTATTTGTAGTTGCAGCTTTTCTGCTGTAATTGTTATTTTTAAGGCTAGAAACAAAGACAATACTAATACTATACTAAGCTCAGGATACTGGGTAACATGTTTTGTGTGTGTTTAAATGTGTGTGATCATCCTGTTCATTATAGGATTTGCAAGACTGAAAGGTCCAAACTTTTTTGTATGTGCAAATGTTCTTAAGTGAACACAGGCAAAAAAAAAAAAAAAGTGAAGAAGGTGCTATACAATTAAGAGAATAAACCACTGTAGTATTTTATGCAGATTGGGGCTGGGTTGATATCGAGTTCTCTACTTTTTTTTTTTCATCTTCTTTTTTTTTTGTAGTAAATCACAACAAGCTTTGTGGTTTGTTACTTTTGATATAAAACAAAGCCTTAGCTTAAATTCTGAAATGTAAACAATACAGTTTTGGCGCTTTTTAATGAAGTGTGGCGGATCGTTGTAGCGCCTCATTTCCAGCCGCAACTCCGAGCGCACCTGAACCAAACATTTCCTCCCCTACTACTAGTTATTGCATGAAATAAACATGGATAAACTTCGGAAGTTGTGTTGAAAATGTATCATGTCTCATGTACGTCCTCAGTCAGTTTTCAGCAGCGGAAAGACAGCCATAGCAAAATATGTTGTTGGACGATGTCACATAACGTTTACCTCAGAAAAGCCATTCAATGCCGACAACTGTTAAATGATTATATATAAAAAAAGAAAAGAAAATTGGAGCATAGTTATATCGTTAAGTATACAAGTATAGGATAAGTACATCTATCTTTTTCCCTTTACAGTTTACAATGTCAGTTGAGATTTCTTTACTTGAGAAAACCTGACACGTACCTGATAGCCTCCGTATCCAAATGAATCCGTATCGAGTCGAGATCGGAATCGAATCGCAAGCTGGAGAGTTAAAAAACTGTGTCAACCCAGTTCTTATGCAAACAATATATTCAGCCTGCCTAAGCAAGAGATGTGTAAATGTTGCTTGTGATGTTAGAGATGCTACACTGATGCATGCAAGACTGTAACTGAAACTGTACTTGTTTGATTTGTAAGTGTACTTGTTTTAAAGTAGCCTATTGAGTATGGTATGAGTCACCGTTTGCAGCATGACTAGAGTTGTTGATTTTTCCCACACTAAAAGTCTGTTAATCTAATTTAATTATTGCACTTTAATTTCTAGATGTTTTTTTTTGTCATATTTTGTTTTTACTACTGCACTATGGCTTTAGTGGACTGTGACTCAACAGGAAATTAAGTGCAGATGTGAAGCAGGTTAAAAGGAAAAAAAAAAAAAATATATATATATATATATATATATATATATATTTCTGCAAAGACAAAAGATGCAAATTTGCTGTCACCAATGGTTATCGGGTAGTAACCAAATGTAACTATGTACGCCAACCAAAATGCTGTTGTCATTTTTAAATGAGGTGACGCAAACAAATCAATGAAAACCAGCCATCTCCGAGGAACAGGAAGTGGTTTTCTTTTGGAATGATTTTGCAAGCTGTCTCCAAGCAACACAAATAGTCTCAATAAACAAATATATTACAACAGGAAGTTCTGCTTATTTCATTCTGTATTTTCGTTTTAGAATCAGTCCAATAATCTTAGTGTCTGTAATAGTGCATAATATTTTATTTTAATTGCTTTGGACTGTTTGGACATCTAATTGGTGCTTGGTCTGTGCATATTTCTTTCCTGATTCAGAAGCAATCATTTAAAGTTAAAACACCATGATGGATTTGTTTATTACAAACACACAGATTTTCACTTCTCATGATGTTAATCAATAGACTGGAGTGGTGTGGATTATTGTGATGTTTTTAATAGCTGTTTGGACTCCCATTTTGACGGCACCCATTCACTGCAGAAGATCCACTGGTGAAAAAGTGAGGTAATGCTACATTTCTCCAAATCTGTTCCAATGAAGAAACAAACTTATCTTCATCTTGGATGGCCTTAGGGTGAGTAAATTTGGAGCAAATTTACATTTTTGGGTGAACACGTCCTTTAAGCCAGCGGCATTCACATCCACCTCAATTCGGATCCTGATGTTACAGTTGGAAAAACGTCACAATACTGTTGTAATGTTTTTTGCAACTTCTGTTTCATGACAAGTTTAATGTGATGGCCCCTTCCAAAAATAATTGTGGTGGTACAAGATCAAAATATCATGGTACTGAATGATTATGATATTCATATACTATTGTATTTAGGTGATGTCTAAAAAATAAAATAATCATCTGGTCTGCTCTGGTAGAGACTTGAATTTATTTGCATGCCATAATTTTGTAATGCCCAATTCATTAATCTGATTCTTATGTTAACACTTAACAAGATGTGAATAATTTTTATTGTGTAGCCATAGAGGTGTTGTAACTGTGTGGTAATGATTTAGTTATTGATTTACATTATTGGCAGGTGAGAGTTTAACACATGCAGAACCTGTAATAAATTGTTGTAAAATCTTTAATAATGATCGATACCTGTCTTTTGCGGTTACAGGACTTTTATTTAAGTAAATAATGACACTTTTTGATTTGTTTCCAAATCAAAGACTGCTGATAGGTCATTTGGAAAAGGTAAGAGATTTATACAATCTGGTGTTAAAACCAGTTTTGGTTTATATCAGTGCATGACTCCAACAGACATAATGACACCGACAACATTCATACATACAAACAAACCAAGTAGATGACAAAAAATGTACACCAATGTACAAAAGGCAGAAAATGAAGTTCAAGGAGTAAAAAGTGCTAAATTGAACAAATGCGTGCATTTTATATTGTGTTAGGCAACCGGGTCAAAATATGGCATTCTATGAAAACGCTTTTGCCATGTAATCAATTTCACTTATTTACAGTCATAATACTTATCAAAATATTGTTAAGTAAAAATAGGCTCTTTAAAATCCATTCACATTTAACTGAGTTTAAGGTCATAGAAAAACAGAATCCTGGCACTTGATCTCTTAAACGGGTTCACTTCAGATCCAGATTCATCTAGTCAACCTTCAGAGGATGCCTGGATGAAGCCTGTTGGTCTCTCTACGATTCCTTGTCACTCTCACTGTTGTTGCTCAGATTTGTCCTCTGCACTTCCAGCTCCTCTGCACTGACCATCTCTGGACTGATAGAGGCGTACCGTGTCCCATGAAACTGACGCAGGTGTATCTACAGAGTAACAATGCAAGTTAAGCCTTAAAGGTCCCTTTTTTCGCGCTTTTTTGAAGCTTTGTGTTTACAGTGTGCAATATAACGTGTTCATGTTTCACGTGTAAAAAAAAAAAAAAAAAAAACTATTTTTCACACAATTCACCTATCTGTATACTGCTGTTTTCACTGTCATAAAAATGGGCTGATGACTTCCTTGTTCTATAAAGTCCCTCCTTCAGAAATACGTAACGAGTTCTGATTGGGCCAGCGGTTCCTGTGTTGTGATTCGACAGCAGCTGAGTGCGCGCTTCCCTCCTGGTAACACGATTGGACTAGTTTTGAGAAGCAAGTGGGCAGGAGCGTGTGCTGGAGATGTACTTATAATCACAGGAGCGTTTTTACTGACGAGATGCACATGAAAATCGCATTCA
This sequence comes from Carassius carassius, assembly GCF_963082965.1. Classification (NCBI taxonomy): domain Eukaryota; kingdom Metazoa; phylum Chordata; class Actinopteri; order Cypriniformes; family Cyprinidae; genus Carassius; species Carassius carassius. Next base: position 7,289,202 of record NC_081757.1, on the reverse strand, counting down.
ATTTTTTTGCACAGCCCTAACATCTAGTTAACAAAGCTAAACAGCGTTGCCCTTTGTGTAATAAGTTACAGAAACTGTTAAACGCACCAACTTAAATAATAAAATACACTTACCGATTGTGGTCCATAAACAACGCCTTCTCCAGACATAGAGGGAACTGCTCCATCTTTCAAGAATAATCTTTGTGCGAATCCGGCATTAAAACTGATTGAGATTGAGCAAATTGTCCTCAGCAAAATAAGCTGCAGATAGTTTTACATGTGGATTATAATTTTCGGGAACCGAGTTAAACATAAATTGTAACCATTAATCTCCAAGTACAGCATCCATGGGAAGCCCAAACAAAGGTGACTGGACTCTGAGATGAAAATAACAGCGTTTCGATGACATGGCGACAAACACACGCTTCAAACGCAACTCTTCCTTTTCTCCGTCGGAGCGCAACAAGACCACGCCCCCTTTTTGTGTATTCATGTGGATGGAGGTTTGTCAAAAAAATGTTTTAGTGACGTCATTACCGCAGGAACTAGAGGGATGTAGTCCAAACGGGTCGTTTTTTGTAGGCGAATTCTGTTAAATAAAATATCTCGCTTGGCATTGAACTTTGAGCTTTATAATTTTACAGATATTATTTATACTCTAACAACAACAACATTACACACGAACTAAAGTTTAAAACATGGGATCACGAAGAAGGGGACCTTTAAAAAAAAAAAAAATGAAAAAATTCACATGATTGCACTTTTTTAATCACTATTCACTGAAAATGCAAGCTTTAGTAACAGAAAACTGGTCCTTATGTCTTTAAAGGTCCCGTTCTTCGTGATCCCATGTTTTAAACTTTAGTTAGTGTGTAATGTTGTTGTTAGAGTAAAAATAATATCTGTAAAATTATAAAGCTCAAAGTTCAATGCCAAGCGAGATATTTTATTTAACAGAATTCGCCTACAAAAAACGACCCGTTTGGACTACATCCCTCTAGTTCCTGCAGTAATGACATCACTAAAACAAATTTTTGACTAACCTCTGCCCACATGAATACACAAAAAGGGGGCGTGGTCTTGTTGCGCTCCGATGGAGAAGAGGAAGAGCTGCGTTTGTGTTTGTCACCATGTCGTCGAAACGCTGTTATTTTCATCTCAGAGTCCAGTCACCTTTGTTTGGGCTTCCCAGGGACGCTGTACTTGGAGATTAATGGTTACAATTTATGTTTAACTCGGTTCCCGAAAATTATAATCCACATGTAAAACTATCTGCAGCACATTTTGCTGAGGACAGCGAGCTTCCTCAATCTCAATCAGTTTAATGCCGGATTCGCACAAAGATTATTCCTGAAAGATGGAGCAGTTCCCTCTTTGTCTGGAGAAGGCGTTGTTTATGGACCACAACCGGTAAGTGTATTTTATTATTTAAGTTGGTGTGTTTAACAGTTTCTGTAACTTATTACACAAAGGGCAACGCTGTTTAGCTTTGTTAACTAGATGTTAGGGCTGTGCAAATAAATTGAATGCGATTTTCATGTGCATCTCGTCAGTAAAAACGCTCCTGTGATTATAAGTACATCTTCAGCACACGCTCCTGCCCACTTGCTTCTCAAAACTAGTCCAATCGTGTTACCAGGAGGGCAGCCTGTGCTCAGCTGCTGTCGAATCACAACACAGGAACCGCTGGCCCAATCAGAACTCGTTACGTATTTCTGAAGGAGGGACTTTATAGAACATGGAAGTCATCAGCCCGTTTTTATGACAGTGAAAACAGCGGTATACAGATAGGTGAATTGTGTGAAAAATACTGTGTTTTTTTACACGCAAAACACGTTATATTGCACACTGTAAACACAATCAAAGCTTCAAAAAAACACGAAAAACGGGATCTTCAAAACATGTCGTCTTTATTCACTGAGAATCTTTCTCCAAAAACTCATTAACTATTGCAATCTGATTATGGAGTTGTGAATCGAAAGAACTGAAGATTTTTTAAAAATTACTGTTTCTCGCAAAAATCTATCATATGGCTAAGATTCAGACTGAAGTTTGACTACTTCTACTTGGTGCTTTTTTAACTTTTAAAGCTTTCTATTACTTTAATTGCAGGAAAATTTGCATGTAAAATGTTCTTCATATACATGTTCCACAGAAGAAAGTGCGTTATTTGAGGTCGGAATATCATGAGGGTAAGTAAATAATGACAGTTTTTACATTTTTGGTTGAAATATTCCTTTCAACGACTTGAAACTCACTTGTATGTACAGGTTGACTTCTGCACTTCTGCACAGATACGGGAAGTTTCCTCCTGTTTTGAGGTGAGCTCTTCTAGCATTGGGGTACAGCTTATACATTTCTTCCTTTGCCTCATGTGACAGGGCACTCTGATCAAAAACCTAAGTGAAAATATGTGCAAAATGTTTTTAAAATGTTAAACTTACATCTTATTTCCGTAACTTATGTAGAGTGTTTCAGTTCAAGAATCACAACATTTTATACAAAGTTTAAAATAGAGGCCCGTTCACACCAAGGAAGATAAAGATAACAATATAGTTCTAAAAATCTCTCTCAATATTAAAGAATAGCAGAGTCCACAGCACAACTATAACGATAAAGACAAAGAGAAATGAGTGTATAAAAAAGACCTACATCCATTATAGTGACGGCAATATCCTTTATCTTGTGAGGCTCCACATAGGAGTTTTGGCAGTTCAGCGTGAGTCGAGAGGCCAGTTCACTCTGGTTCAGGCTTTCCAGCTGGAGCACAAACAAACAGAGCGTGCTTTGTTGATAAATGAGCAAAGAGTGAGACAAATTCCCTTCGCACATCAGTATGAGATCTATTACTAACTACATCTATCCAGAATAAGCACTAAACGTGGTTTGATTTATGTGCAGTTTCCACATAACTATTTCAGTACAATGAAAGTTTGCATGTATTTTTATACATTTCATGTTCATATTAAATGTATTATATGTATGATGTATGATAAATGCTCTGAATGTATGATTTGTAATTGTTTTTTTGTAGGTCAAATATTGTAGCATTACATGAATTATATCAACACTGTAAAGTCAGTACAGTAGAAATACTCACTCTATCAACCATAAAGTCAATTGCATCTACCATTTTTGGGTCCACAGGTCCTTTGGCAAAGTTACCAAGCACAATCTTTTTGAGCATGAAAGCAGGCATCAACCAGAAACTAGAAAATAAACATTATACATGAGAAAAACCCACAATGATGGAGATGTTATTACTGTAAAAGTATCCAGTATATAACCTGTTTGCTGTCCAAGTCTGGTTGAAGATCGATGTGTCACTAAATGAGTTGCACAGGATCAGAGAATGAACTCTGGGAGATTTATGCGTGACTTCAGCAAATTTCTGAGCCAGGAATCCTCCCAGAGAGGCACCAAACAAATGCACCTAGGCAGACCGAAAACGAAGAATAGTTTGTGAAAGAGACCCATTTCTCATCTTGTATACCGTATTTTCCGGACTATAATTCCTAGGGCTGCTCCGATCACGATCGGCCGATCGTTATGCGCATCTCGTCAGTAAAGCCGGTTCTCTAAACAGCGGTAAATTCCCTCAGGTGCGTGATTTCACATAGAGCAACTGTTACTACACAGAGCCGTTGTTAACTGAGAAGATGCGCAAATAAACGCTGCTCTATGTGAAATCACAGTTTGGATGGTCCTGCGATTTATAGTCAGGTTCGACTTATTTATTAAAATTAATTTGACATGAAACAAGAGAAAACATTACCGTCTACAGCCGCGAGAGGGCGCTCTATGCTGCTCAGTGCTCCTGTTGCCTCTCCCTGAAAACATAGAGCGCCCTCTCGCGGCTGTAGACGGTAACGTTTTCTCTTGGTTCTTGGTTCTAAATAAATACGATTTATAGTCCAGTGTGACTTATATATGTTTTTTTTACTCGTCATGACTTATTTGGACTGATGGGAACTATACTTAGGTGCGACTTATAATCCGAAAAATACGGTACATAAAACAGTCAATACACCATACCTTGTCCAGTTGTAAGTTGTCTAACAGCTTCCTAAATCCATCACAAAATTCCAGCAGATCCCAATAGACAGGATATTGGAGCTGCATACGGAAATTTCAGGAAATAAATCAGGAAAAAGCAAAATGACATGAAGCAAAAGGATATGTTAGTTATGCAAAATGGCATTTTTGAAATGGAAAGCAACTGAATAACGCTTTCAGTTGTTAACATATCCAGCAGGTCTATCTGTATCTGATGTGAAAACGTACGGAGATTACGCGGTAGCCCCATCCGGAGAGAGCCAGGACCTGTTGGAAGAAAACCTCTGCTGTGCCGCTCACAGGTGGGAGGAAGATGATGGGACACCTGATGCTTTTCGGCCCGGCGTCATACAACGACCAGACTTTACTGTCATCATCATCCACGATTATCTACAGAAGATGCACAGGCAAGACGTCTCACAGTTGTACTACATCAGCCTTATAATATACATATATTATTCTAATTTACATTTATGGCAGTTCTAATTCATTTCATTTTAACTATACTTAAAAAAAAAGACAATTAACAATGGCAAATGACAATTATGCATTGTTTTACACCACAAATGTACTTGTAGAATATGGTCCTGCATAATATAAGAATAAACAGCCGATATGTAAATAACAGGGATGCTAATAAGCAACTAGTTAATAGTGAAAATTGGTCCCTATATGAAATTGTTACCGATAGAAAGCTAGATGAACTTACTCTTTTCAGAGGCACGGCGCTTCTGAACCAGTTATAGTCAGGAGATACTCTTATCTCCTCCATTGCTGAAATGCAAATGAAAGATGAGGTTAAATACGTGTACAGTATGTTTCACAGAATAACTGACACGATCCACTAGATGAAAAGAATAGGAACTACTGTGTCATTGGTTTTACACCCTTTTCATGTAAAGTATTTCACCATAGAAAAACATGTGACTAGACTACAAAATGATCTCGTGAGCAAATGCGACAGGCGAACGCACAAACACAGTTTCTGCCAGTACATCAAATAATTAATTGACGGTTTCTCTGAAATAACCGTTTAAACAAATGAAAAACCAACGTAAGACTGTTTTACATGCTCAAAAACACAACATCTGCCTCTACAAAACTGGCGTTTGTTTACGCTTCATAACAGCGTACATCTGGAGACTATTTCGAGCAATAGATGAATAACGTTAAATGTTACCGTGCTTATTTGTGAAATAAATCACGTTTTACTGACTTTAATCCAAAGATTTGAAAAACATTGTAGCTGTTCGTTGAATCACATGACAGCAGCTTCCGCAGCCAACAAGCACACCAGCCAATCAGCACCCGCGAACTTTGCGCATGCGCAGTGAGATCAAAGCAGAGCTTTAAAGAAACAGTTCACCTTAAAAAAAAAACTTACAAAAAAAAAAAAAAAAAATCTAAAAAGACTCACACTCTTGTTGTTGCAAACCCGTATGACTTTCTTTCTTCTGTGGAACGAAAAAAAGGAAATGAATGACAGAATGGTTGACGACTAATTTATATATTCACAACTCCTTTATAAGTGTTTCACTGTGTTTTGTATGTAATGAGATATGAGTTATATATTATGAGTAAATCATGTCATTTTAGGGGCACCGTAAGTTAGTTAGGTGTCCTATGTATACTGCAAAGTTTTTTTTCAGGGTGTTTATTTTGTAATTTATCTGTAATGAACAATAAAAAGTATTTTAAAAAAGTGTATTGACACTCAAACGCACATTTTGTACTTTTCTCTGTACACTCTGTGCAGTTTTATGACCGTGTGTAATAATACAAGGGAGTAATGTTAGTTGTTGTATTGTAGCTGTGGTGATGGACTTTTTGTTTCCGCATATTGTAGAAAACTCACTACTATCCGACTCACAGGCTTTAGTACTGTATCGATTCATTTGATTCACTACTAAATTAATTCGGAAACGCAAGTGATTCATTGGTTGACCGATTAATTGAACACAATGATTCTTTGAATCTTTGGAGATTGATTCGCTGACTCCGATGATTCTCGGTCAGAATGATTCAGTGACTCAAAAGTGTCATCAGTTGTTTACTCGTATCAGTGTATTTGCGCAGACAGCAGTGTGGGTTTAGTTCAGCTGCCTACAGCAGCTCTCAAAATAACGTATTTCGTTTAGTAATGTGATTGATTGCTATTTAATTCACAGATTGAGTTTAAGTCATTTATTATCGCCGGGCCTGTGTTGAATGGCTTACAGTGCGTTAACGTTAGCTCTCTGCTAGCGCTAACCTTCAAGCGCTCCTCAAATTCAACAGATTCAGTTCGTCAAACAAACAACAACAACACTCAAACATGTCGTGTACGTGTGCTTTAGCAGCGAGAAAAGTCATAAATTCAGCACATAAAGGTAAGAAGAAAGTCATATTTTGAAAAATATTGATGTTTGTATGTTGCTTAGTTTGGCTAGCGCTGCTGCTAGTGCGCTAAATATATAAACAAACTATGATGTAAGTTACTATTATACATTAATATATATATATATATAATACAAATTAGCTTTCAATTAGAAAAACGCATTTTAAGGAAAAATTTTAATAACTGGACATTTGTCAACTATCGTTTCTACTGCAGTACACATGCGCATTGTTTATATAATAAGATTATTAAAACCATAACCTATTATTCTTATGAATTTATTCAGTTGTTTATTGTATGTCATTAGTATGTATGTATGTATGTAGTTAGTTTGGCGTGGTGATTATTTAAAATTATTAAAATTATTTCTTTCACGATTCATAAAAGGAAAATAAATGACTTGGTTTATCAAGACTCATGTAGACACATTAGAAACATTATTTATCTTATGGCTTGGATATGTGTTCCAGTAAAGTGTGAATTTTGTTGCCAGACGCTCTTCAAACAATATGGCTTCATACCATTATTGTTATTGTGAGTGATGTTTGTGTTTATGACACAGGGATATCCAGCTCCAGAATCCAGTTACTGTCACTGAGCCGCCCAGGGACTCTTGAGGTTCGTCTGGGGCGCCACGTCCCCGTGAGGTCGTTCTCTGAGACAACTGTGTATTATGCTTCAAAAGATGGGATGAAAGATGGAGATGGTGGAAAGGTAAGATGACAAATATGCGGTGTTACATGTCATACACTTCTTGTTCTCTAACAACAAGGGTCTGAGAAGGAAGTAATTATTTTGCCAGTGTTTTTTTTGCCAACTCTTTCTCTTCCTGGAAATTGTGTGTTTTTTATACTTTTGTTTCCTTTTAAGAAATCAGTTGGTGAAGGAAGTGGAAAAAGAACCAGCTCTAGTAATTCGGGCAAAGGGGGAAGTCAGCTGAGATGCCCCAAATGTGGAGATCCTTGCACACACGTAGAGACATTTGTTTGTGAGTACTTAATTTCATATAAGGTTTTACTTTTATTTTTTGGTTTATTTTTTTATTTTATTATCATTGCATTTTATTTTATTTTATTCATTTTTCAAAAAATGTCTGCTGATTGCTGTATTACTGGATTTCTCAAGGTCATTATTATTATTTATTTATTTTATGTGTTTTCTTTGTGATACTGACCTTGTTTCCGAAGGATTACGGTTTCTTTTGGCCTTGTGAATGTTTAAGCAGGCCAGAGTGTTCACTGAACTAACTGTTCAATGCTAAAAATAAATCATACACAACAAGTTGCTTATTCAACTGCTGGTGCTTTAATTAGTAACATGGTTTAAAAGTTGCCTAGTTAAAAGTAAAGACTGAGATTGATTTAAACTGCAATTTTATTTTTTTCTTGTTTTCCGACTTTCTTTCAAATCTTCTGGTTTGCGGACTTGTTTGTAGTTGTTTGAAATAATAATAATGATAATAATAATAGGGAATGCTATATGCATAGGTCTATAAAAGCAGAACTGTAATGTCAAAGTTTTACTTTAAAATACTGCGAAATAAAAAAAGATTATTAAAATGTAACCAAAAAATTACTGCTATAGTATTTCACTGTGAAATAATAAATTGTATTAAAAAATGTAATTATAATTTTATTTTACAGTACAACTGAAATTACAGTTTTAATATAACATGATTTGTGCATGTTGCATTCCCAAATAAACATTATAAGCATCCTAAACTCAAAACAGATGCAGAGGTGAGTTTTTGTAGACTTTAAGACACTGAAAACACTGGATCATGAGCTGCTTGAGTACCTCGGTTCAATATAAAACATGTAACCTATATTTTAATTAAATTCGGCCATTGAGATTTGATAATCTCACTACGCAATGTTGTGATTATGGTTTTAATTCGATTAATCATGCATATCTTAGAAAAACAACACTGAGAAAGATGTTATTTCTCTTTTGCAGCATCAACTCGCTTTGTGAAATGTGAAAAATGCCACCACTTTTTTGTGGTGCTTTCAGAAACGGACACTAAGAAGAGTTTGAGTAAAGACCCAGAGTCTGCTGCAGAAGCTGTCAAGTTGGCTTTCCAGCAGAAACCCCCTCCGCCACCTAAAAAGGTAAACATTCTTTTAACTTTGAGATTTTAAAGCAATGTAACACACAACGTTAATTGGTGGTTCCCATCTTTGTGTGTAATGTCTCTGTTTTTGTTTTCTCGCAGATCTATTCTTATCTTGATAAGTATGTTGTGGGTCAGGATCATGCTAAGAAGGTTCTATCGGTGGCCGTGTACAATCATTATAAACGCATCTACAACAACATGCCGGCAGGCTCCAGGCAGCAGCAGGTGGAGGTGGAGAAACAGGCCTCCTTCACTCCTCGAGGTTTGTACTTGCAGAGATTGTGGATGTGTGTTGAATACACATAGCAGGTAGGAACAGGTGGTTTTCATTCAATGGTTCTTATGTAATTCATAGCAATTAAGAAATAAATCTGTTCCAGGATACAAATTATACTTGGTGCCCTCAGGTTTCACTCTATCAGTTGAAAGCTAAAAACGGAGATGTGACTCTTTGGTAAAACACACAGGTTTTTGTGCTTTGAAGATTAAAATTAAAACGAATCCAGCTTTTTAAAAAATATATGTAATGTTCGCTGAAGTGTGCTATTCCGTTACATATCAAAGTTTTAGTAGTTTGTTCAAATCCCTAAACCTAAATATGAGAATAATCTCATATCCCACTTTTAAAAGAATAATTCACACAAAAATTTAAATTTGCTGTAAATTAACTCAACATCAGGCCATTCAAGATGTAGATGAGTTTTTGTTTTCTTCATCGGAACAGATCTGGAGAAATGTAGCATTTCATCATTTGCTCACCAATGGATCCTCTGCAGTGAATGGGTGCTGTCAGAATGAGAATCCAAACAGCTGATAAAAACATCTAGTTGTTCAATGGATCATAAATCTCACATTCGGATCACATTTATGGTTTTTGAGCCACGGATCGGGTCGTTTTTCAGATCAACAAGAAAATAAAAAATATATCAGTGTAATTTAGCTTTCCATTTAGAACTTAAATATAATAATAATAATAATTTAGTACAGAAATTTAATAATTAAGTGTAAAATAACATTGCATAGTGTTCAATTTTAAATTAAATATATATTCATCTTTGTCAGCTTTTTTATTATTATTAGCATTTATAACAGCAGCTGTTATTTATAGGCTGCTGTCCCTTTAAGTCAAATAAAATTAAATGTATCAGTTTTTCTAAAAAGGTGAACATCTTTTAGCTATTTTTAGTGGAAACAGACAAGCCTATATTGCAGTGTAAATACAATTGTCTGATTCGGCATGTCACTGACAAAGTATTTTTAAAAAGAAAAGAAAATCTTACATTTTCTTTTCAAGCTGTATTCTTCAAATACGCCTACAGTGGTATTTTCCATAATGTGGAGATGCCTTCACACAACATCAACACCTCCGTGCAACTGCGTTTATACGGCAAGCTGTTTCATTAGTCCTGACAATGGGCCGCTATTATATTGAAGTAAGTGCTCATGATTGATCATTGTTCTTGCTAAAAAAAAATAAAAAAAAAAGTTCTCATTACATGAGATCTGCAGTTTGGTTTAAATATGAATTATTAGAGCACTCCTTGCTGTCATTAAAACGTAGCATGCCACAAGAAAAGTGATCAAGCGAATCCACTACAAATGTCTAAATTCATGTCATTTTGGTTTAGCTTCTGAGTGTGTGTTATCTCCATTAATGAGAGTGGAATATTTAATGTAAATGTGTATATTGAAATGAAACCTAATGAAAAGAGTTTAAAACAGCGTTCGCACATCTCTATGCCCAATTTGTGCATACGCAATGTTTATACATGAGACCCCTGATGCATGGATTCAATATAAAGATACACATCTGATTTCTTTCTCAGCTGTTGTTGTTTACTTAAGACATAAGCGACTACATTTACCAGAATGATTGTGGAGATCTATTTTTTTTGTCATAATTTTATGTGTATATTTATCTGTTCAAACACAAAGGTGTTCACACACAGTCTGAAAACAGCGTGCAAGTAACTAATCAAATTCCCTTTTGCCTTTTCCTTCACTGGAATGGTTTAAAATCACTTGTATGTTTAAAAACGCACAAATGGTAAACTTTCACTCTATTATGGTTACATTTTGCAATTCATCCGCAGATCACATGCGTGCCGAACCCCAGGGCTTAGTCCGTATGGATTAAACAGATCAACTGCAATCCGTTCAACTAAAAACATAACGATAATCCAAATGTAATCCACATGACTCCACTCCATCAAATGAATGTCTTCTAAAGTGAAAAGCTGCATGTTTGTAAGAAGCAAACCCATCATCAAGATGTTCATAATGTCACACTGTCTGAAAGCATTATTATGGATTATGGACACGAGTTTTGGCCTGAAGTAGTGGCTTAATGTCAAAACGCCTTTGTTACGGCCCATTACCATTTCAAGGCTCGTGAATTCTAAGGACACAGGCCGAACATATAAAAAGAAAGAATCACAACCCCTGATGCGAGTTCCAAGACGTCTCTATTTAATTAACAGAATTCAAATCAAACATTCACAAATAATATTTATAAGAAAGAAAAACAATCTAATGGATGATAAAGAGAACAATCAGTTCACGGGTAGGGAAACTAAGAAAACAGTCCCCTAACTACACCTGTTCTCGGAATAAAGTTCTTACCTGACTACCGAAAAATAAGAACAGGTGAGTCTTCCGGACATCTGCTTCCCTCACTCAGTTCTTACTAAATAAGCAAATGTGAACTAATAAATAAATGCATACACTACCCGCAACTGAAAAGTAAGAAATATACCAAATATCAAAACACAACTTTATACGTTAAACCCAACCTTAACATAAAACAAACAAAACCGCCTCCAAGAGGCGATGAGAGACGCTGGTGAATGGGAAGCGGAGCAACGGAGAGAAAGAGAGCACCGCCATTGCTGTCTCGGAGCCTTTTATCCGGTATCCCCGATGACGTCACATAATTCTCGCATAAGAAATCCTCCCACAACGCCACCTACGGACTCAAAAATAAATAAATCACACAGATACACATAACATCCTTAGATTTAGATTTGTTATTACATACACCATTTAGCTTCACAAGACATTAACTGATGGACTGGAGTGGTGTGGATTATTGTGATGTTTTTATCAGCTGTTTGAACTCTCATTCTGACGGCACCCATTCACTGCAGAGGATCCACTGGTGAACAAGTGATAAAATGCTAAATTTCTGTTGTGATGAATAAACAAACTCATCTTTAGTTCATCTTGGATGACATAAGGGTGAGTCATTTTTAGTTTTTGGATGAGCTTTTCCTTTAAATTTTTTTTTTTTTTTTTTTTGTCATGTTTGAAATAAAGGACAAGCCTTCCATGACAGGTTTCCATTGTGTACCTTCTTGAATTAGGAAATGAGTTTCTTGTTGTGTGAGAGTTGATAGTGATTTCGTCGTAACTGTCCTCCTTTCTCCGTAGAGCTAGAGCTAAGACGACGGGAGGATGAATACAGGTTTACAAGTAAGTGTATGTCAACACCCATAATCTGCATTATTGTCTGTGTCATTTAAGCCATTTATTTTTCTAAACTAATCTGTTCTGTGATGTTTTAATTTGCTTTGATTTTGGTTGGGTGTGCCAAAAAACACGTAGTTAGTTTTTCCATTTCCTTTAACCTTTGTCACTGTTGATGTGTTATATTTATGCATATTGACGTAAGTGACCGTGCATGGATTAGAAACAATGCTGGTTTGTTTTGATCAGATAAGCAGAGAAGGAGAGTTCCCTAGTGACCTGATTTAGCTGCTGGTTCATGCTCATGTGTCACATATGCAACTTTCAGAAGTTTTTGTCACAGGAAATCCCTTTAGATCCTGTGAATAGTGCAGCTGTGCACACTATTGACCTTACAATTTGACCTTACCAGCATCATATGAGCAATCTTAAAATAACAGATGACTACAGTGCCAAAATATGTACTTTCTTCTTGCTAGCTTTTATTTTTAGATATTTTTTTTTAATGTGAGTTTGTCATTAGTTTATATATATATACATATATATATATATATATATGTATGTATATTTAACTTTTTTTTTTTAGTATTAGTAATATTGGTTTTTCTAAATTAGTAATTTGATTAATTTTTTTATTTTAATTTGAATTGATTTTATGATTTGCGTAATATTTTTTAACAAATTGACTCTTAAAGAAATGTTCGGTTCTAATGTCTAATTAATACTAATCTGATTCGACATCATATATGCTGTCATATACAACAAAAAATACTTTCAGCTCATCCCTCAGTTTGATTGAGAAAGTTGGCTATTAATTTTGCCTGTGTAAATTTATATTGAATTTATCTTAAATATTATACACCTTTGTATTGTAAAGATGGTTTCACAAACGGTTTTTGAATGTCTTGTTATAGATTGCCACAGTTAGTGCATTAACATTAATGTAATGAGTGAGGAGTTTATATCTGTGGAACATTCATTTTATAGGTCTTATGTAAACTGGACTAATTATGTAAGACATAAAAAATGTTTGTTCAAAGTACTGAATTATTATGTACATAATGAAAATTCCCTGAAAGTCAAAAGTCATTTCAGCTCCAAAAAGTAATAATTTTTGGTTTTTATGTTTGTTTTTGCTTTATGTGATTTGTCCAGAGCTGCTGCAGATCGCAGGGATCAGTCCTCATGGAAACGCTCTGGGCGCCTCCATGCAGCAGCAACTAAACCAGCAGGCACCTGCAGAGAAGAGAGGAGGAGAAGTGCTGGACTCCACACACACTGACATCAAACTAGAGAAGAGCAACATAGTGCTGCTGGGCCCCACCGGCTCAGGTGAGACAGAAACACACTTTCAGTGTTGTGTACATTATGACAGTTGTAAAAGTTAGTACTTTTATTCAGCTAAGACGCATTAAGTTGATCAAAAGTGACAGTAATTACATGTAGAATATAACAAAAGATTTCAAATTCTAATAGATGTTGTTCTTTTGAACTTTCTATTCAAATCAGCAAATCAGAATATCAGAATGATTTCTGAAGGATAATGTGATGAAGACTGGAGTAATGATGCTGAAGATTCAGCTTCAGTAATTTTTTTTAATTGTAACAATATTTTACAATGTCACTGTTTTACTGTTTTGATCAAATAAACACAGCCTTGGTTAGAATTAAGAGGCTTCTTTTAAAAACATTTCAAAAAGTACATGGTAATGTATTGAATAAAAGCAGTCTAAAAATTCTGTCTTGTGCTAATATGAACAACTAGAAACATACTAGGGCTGTGCCGATCGTTATGCGCATCTCGTCAGTAAAGCCGGTTCTCTAATCAGCGGTAAATTCCATCAGGTGCGTGATTTCACATAGAGCAGCTGTTACTACACAGAGCCGTTGTTAACTGAGAAGATGCGCAAATCCACGTTCATTTTCAGCGTTTATCTGCGCATCTTCTCAGTTAACAACGGCTCTGTGTAGTAACAGCTGCTCTATGTGAAATCACGCACCTGATGGAATTTACAGCTGATTAGGGAACCGGCTTTACTGACCAGATGCACATTAAAACATACACCAGCCCTAAAACATACCTAATCTGTACTACAGGGAAAACACTTCTGGCCCAAACGCTGGCCAAATGCCTGGATGTTCCCTTTGCGATCTGTGACTGCACCACCCTCACTCAGGCAGGATACGTGGGAGAGGACATTGAGTCAGTCATCGCAAAGCTACTGCAGGACGCCAACTATGTGATCGAGAAAGCTCAACAAGGTAACACTTCCTGTGACGTTTAACCACAGACCATGTAGTCCAAGAGTTTGTTCAATTCAACTCTGATTTGGATGTTGAAATTGTTTCAGGTATCGTGTTTTTGGACGAAGTAGACAAGATAGGGAGCGTTCCTGGGATCCATCAGCTAAGGGACGTGGGAGGAGAGGGAGTGCAGCAGGTTGGTCATTACAAATGAACCAGATTCCATGTCCTAGGTCACACACTTCAGATATGTCAGTGATATTCAGCTGAACTTTGTCCTAAATCACACGAATGCTCACATGGCTGTTAAAGATTAACAGAAAAACAGTCTGTTACTCTTGGAATCTCACTTCAATGAGTGAATTTATTATTACTTTTTGTTTCTACCATGAAATAAAAATGTAATGCTATTTTTTATCTCACAATTTATATTTGTATATATGTGTGTGTATGTATATGTATGTATATGTACAGTACAGACCAAAAGTTTGGAAACATTACTATTTTTAATGTTTTTGAAAGAAGTTTCTTCTGCTCATCAAGCCTGCATTTATTTGATCAAAAATACAGAAAAAAATGTAATATTGTGATATATTATTACAATTTGAAATAAATGTTTTTAAATGTATTATATTTTAAATTATCATGTATTTCTGTGATGCAAAGCTGAATTTTTAGGATCATTATCACATGATCCTTTAGAAATCATTCTAATATGATGATTCATTATCAAAGTTGGAAACAGTTCTGCTGCTTAATATTTTTTCAGAACATGTGATACTTTTTTAGGATACTTTGATGAATAAAAAGTAAAAAAAAAAAAAAAAAAAAAAGCTATGTTTTTAAAATATAAATATTTTGTAATAACAATATACACTATAGGTCAGTAATCTGGGGTCAGTAATTTTTTTTTTCTTTCTTTTTTTTTTAAATAAAATCAATACTTTTATTCAGCAAGGATGTGTTAAATTGATAAAGTGATAGTAAAGAAAATATATTATTAGAATATATATTATTAGAAAAAAAAAATATTTTGAATAAATGCAGTTCTTTTTAACCTTTTATTCATCAAATATATTAGACAGCAGAACTGTTTCCAACAATCATAATAAATCAGAATATTAGAATGATTTCTAAATGATCATGTGATAGACTGGATGTTATATGTGACACTGAAGGCTGGAGTAATGATGCTGAAAATTCAGCTTCACATCACAGGAATAAATTATTTTTTAAAAGTATATTCAAATAGAAAACTATTATTTTAAGTTGTATTAATATTTCACAATATTTTTTCTGTATTTTTGATCAAATAAATGCAGGCTTGATGAGCAGAAGAAACTTCTTTCAAAAACATTAAAAATAGTAATTTTTCCAAACTTTTGGTCTGTACTGTATATATATGTATATGTTTGTGTGTGTGTGTGTGTGTGTGTATACAGTCTTGGCCAAATGTTTTGAGAATTACATAAATATTAGTTTTCAAAATGTTTGCTGCTAAACTTCTTTTAGATCTTTGTTTCAGTGATGTACTGAAATATAATTACAAGCACTTCATATGTTTCAAAGGCTTTTATCGACAATTACATGACATTTATGCAAAGAGTCAGTATTTGTAGTGTTGGCCCTTCTTTTTCAGGACCTCTGCAATTCGACTGGGCATGCTCTCAATCAACTTCTGGGCCAAATCCTGACTGATAGCAACCCATTCTTTCATAATCAATTCTTGGAGTTTGTCAGAATTAGTGTTTGTCCACCCGCCTCTTGAGGATTGACCACCAGTTCTCAATGGGATTAAGATCTGGGGAGTTTCCAGGCCATGGACCCAAAATTTCAACATTCTGGTCCCCGAGCCACTTAGTTATCACTTTTGCCTTATGGCAACGTGCTGGAAAATGCATTGTTCTTCACCAAACTGTTGTTGGATAGTTGGAAGAAGTTGCTGTTTGAGGGTGTTTTGGTACCATTCTTTATTCATGGCTGTGTTTTTGGGCAGAATTGTGAGTGAGCCCACTCCCTTGGATGAGAAGCAACCCCACACATGAATGGTGTCAGGATGCTTTACTGTTGGCATGACACAGGACTGATGGTAGCACTCACCTTTTCTTCCCCGGACAAGCCTTTTTCCAGATGCCCCAAACAATCGGAAAGGGGCTTCATCGGAGAATATGACTTTGCCCCAGTCCTCAGCAGTCCATTCACTATACTTTCTGCAGAAGATCAATCTGTCGCTGATGTTTTTTTTGGAGAGAAGTGGCTTCTTTGCTGCCCTTCTTGACATCAGGCCATCTTCCAAAAGTCTTGGCCTCACTGTGCGTGCAGATGCGCTCACACCTGCCTGCTGCCATTCCTGAGCAAGCTCTGCACTGGTGGCACTCCGATCCCGCAGCTGAATCCTCTTTAGGAGACGATCCTGGCGCATGCTGGACTTTCTTAAACGCACTGAAGCCTTCTTAACAAGAATTGAACCTCTTTCCTTGAAGTTCTTGATGATCCTATAAATTGTTGATTTAGGTGCAATCTTAGTAGCCACAATATCCTTGCCTGTGAAGCCATTTTTATGCAACGCAATGATGGCTGCACGCGTTTCTTTGCAGGTCACCATGGTTAACAATGGAAGAACAATGATTTCAAGCATCACCCTCCTTTTAACATGTCAAGTCTGCCATTCTAACCCAATCAGCCTGACATAATGATCTCCAGCCTTGTGCTCGTCAACATTCTCACCTGAGTTAACAAGACGATTACTGAAATGATCTCAGTAGGTCCTTTAATGACAGCAATGGGATTTTTGGGATTAAGTTCATTTTCATGGCAAAGAAGGACTATGCAATTCATCTGATCACTCTTCATAACATTCTGGAGTATATGCAAATTGCTATTATAAAAACTTAAGCAGCAACTTTTCCAATTTCCAATATTTATGTAATTCTCAAAACTTTTGGCCACGACTGTATATATGTATGCGCATATATATATACAGTACAGACCAAACGTTTGGACACACCTTCTCATTCAAACAGTTTTCTTTATTTTCATGACTATGAAAATTGTAGATTCACACTGAAGGCATCAAAACTATGAATTAACACATGTGGAATTATATACATAACAAAAAAGTGTGAAACAACTGAAAATATGTCATATTGTAGGTTCTTCAAAGTAGCCACCTTTTGCTTTGATTACTGCTTTGCACACACTTGGCATTCTCTTGATGAGCTTCAAGAGGTAGTCACCTGAAATGGTCTTCCAACAGTCTTGAAGGAGTTCCCCGAGAGATGCTTAGCACTTGTTGGCCCTTTTGTCTTCTGTCTGCGGTCCAGCTCACCCCTAAACCATCTCGATTGGGTTTAGGTCCGGTGACTGTGGAGGCCAGGTCATCTGGCGCAGCACCCCATCACTCTCCTTTTTGGTCAAATAGCCCTTGATGCCTTCAGTGTGACTCTACAATTTTCATAGTCATGAAAATAAAGAAAACTCTTTTAATGAGAAGGTGTGTCCAAACTTTTGGTCTGTACTGTATATATATACATGTATGTATGTATATATATATATATATATATATATATATATATATATATATATATATATAATTTTATGTGTAATAGGAATTCCTATTCTTTTCAAAAATGCTTTTCAAGCTTAGATTGTCTTATTTCAATCAAAAACTCACTTAAGTTTGCCTTTTTTTATGAAAACAAGACAACAATTTTTATTCTAGAAGATCCTTCTTGATTTAATAACTTTTAGATATTTTGGCTGGAAACAAGAAAAAAATCTTTGCTTGAAAAGCATTATTTGCAGTGTTTATGCTTTATTTAGTTGTTGTTGTTAGATTTTATCGTGGCTTTAGCAAGCTTCAATAAAACGCAGCTTCTAAAATATTTTTGTCAAAATAACGATTTGTGAATTCAGATTTGTAAAGACATTGTGGTGATGACTGACACGTGCTTCATTGTTTTTAATAGGGTTTACTGAAGCTACTGGAAGGCACTATTGTTAATGTTCCTGAAAAGAACTCAAGGAAGCTGAGAGGTGAAACGGTCCAAGTTGACACCACCAACATCCTGTTTGTAGCATCTGGAGCGTTTAATGGCCTTGATCGTATCATCAGCAGGAGAAAGAATGAGAAGGTGAGTAATAACAGGATGAGTAATAACTTAATCACACAGTGATGCGAGATCTTCTCAGTTAATTAATGTTGGTGTCTAAGAAGAGTTTTCATGACTGAAAATGATGTTTATGTAATCTAATTGTTGCCTTCATATTCTATTTGTAGTACCTTGGGTTTGGAACACCGTCTAATATGGGGAAAGGTCGACGAGCGGCAGCAGCAGCTGACCTGGCTAACACCACGGGTGGAGAGGTGGACGCAGTGGCTGAGATCGAGGAGAAGGACCGGCTTCTGAAACACGTGGAGGCAAGAGACCTCATTGAGTTCGGCATGATTCCTGAGTTTGTGGGCCGTCTTCCTGTTGTGGTTCCACTGCACAGTCTGGATGAGGAGACACTGGTACGGATCCTCACAGAGCCACGCAATGCTGTTGTGCCTCAGTATCAGGCTCTCTTCAGCATGGACAAGGTTGGTGCCTAATATACAAACAACAATGAAGTCCTGTGCCTATCACTGTAGTCATAATTATTTCCTGGGTGCAGAGTTATTATTGTACCTAAAATATTGTACCTAAAGTATTGTAACTAAAATAAAAACTACACTAAAACCATAAAGAAAAAAAATTTCTGTACTGGAAATAAAGGTTTAAAAATGTAATTTATTTCAACTAGTTGCCAAGGCTTCATGTCTCATTTACTTTTAGTGTAAGAAGTACTAAAACTAAAGCTGAAATAAAAATGTATTTAAAAAAAAAAAAAATAGATACATTAAAAAAATAGTAAAAAACATTAAAAAAAAAAAATCATAAAAAACTTTAAAATTGAAATGGAATTATAACTACAAAAATACATCAGTAATACTGTACTAAATCAACACTGCACCTAACCCTAACCTGTCTTATTAAATTTTAATCACTGTTGTTATATTTTAGTGTTTAAATTAATATCACATTTATATATATTTTTTTCTAGATTATTAATCAGATGGATTATAGTGCTTATAATTTAGTAAATATCTACACACTATATAGTATAGTACAGTAGTTCTCAAACGGTTTACACCAAGTACCACCATAATGAGTAACATTAAAATACAGTAGCATAGTAGGCAAAAACAAGGCAGTTTTATTCTTAATAAGAATATTTATTATTGTCAGCCGCTTTAAAGATTGTAAATACAGTTTGAACATTACCACTGCACTGTCCTTACATACAGGTCAATAAAAAACTAAAATGATTCAATTAAAATGAACTGTACCTAAAAGTTAAATAAAAACTGTACTAAAAGGTAAAGTAAAAAATGAACAGTACTTGAAAACACAGGCAATATTTAGCCACCTTGCAAACTATTTAAAAGTGTTCAACATTAATTTAATTCAGTGATTCCTCTGTGTACCGCACTTTGAGTGTCAATGAGATGGTATAATGTAATGCAAAAGATAAAAAAAAAGTGAATCATGAAGTGTTTCTGAATATCTTTGTTTTGTATTAGTGTGATCTCAACATGACACCTGATGCCCTGAGAGCGATTGCCAGGCTGGCTCTGGAGCGTAAAACCGGAGCACGTGGGCTGAGATCCATAATGGTAAGAGAATGCTGTTTTGTTTGTTTTGTGACGTTTACACTTCCTCAAGGCATGCTGGTATAATGACGTGTGCTCTTGTGAGGTCATAAGCTGCCACTGTTTCCCAACAGGAAAAACTGCTGCTAGATCCCATGTTTGAGGTGCCACATTCAGATATCGTGGCCGTGGAAGTGAACAAGGAAGTAGTTAAAGGAAAAGCACAACCACAGTACATAAGGTGAGAGCTGACATGACCTTGTTTGTTATTTTATCATCTTGGGTGTCTGCAATAAAGTTTACAGTCTTTTTTGACAGATGGAACTATGGACTCTTTTTATGCCTGACGTTATTTTTTTTAAATGACTGAATTTGCTGAGAGTGAGAAATTTAAGGAAAAATCGAATAAAAAGTTAAAATATATGTAGGTTTGTCATGCATTTGAATAATTTATTACAAAGGTACCATCATCTTTTTATTCTTTTATATATTTATTTGAACTGTAATACACCCTGCAATGAATTTCTTTTTATCAAAAATAATAAATACTTATAATAAGTAATACTTATAATTCAATAAATATTATTCAAAACAAGAAAAAAATCTTTATCTGCTCAGTATAATTTATTTTTATGGAAACAAATAATGTTTTCTCATTCTGGGTTCAATAAAAACTTCTTAAACTGATGTTATTATGTACAACCTGATAAGTAAACCAGCACACATTGCTGTCACTTTGAATGCACTGCCTCATTCGATTAATGGCACTTTGTGGTGATTTTAATTAGTCCCATTGACTGTACTGCTGTTCTTTCCTCTCAGAGCGGCAGCTAAAGTCTCTTCTGAGGAGGAGTACGACTCTGGAATCGAGGAGGAAAACTGGACAAGACAGGCTGATGCCGCTAAGAACTAAAAACTACAAAAACCCGGTTTATAGTCAAGACTTTTCTTTAGTTGATTGTTTGCCTCCTCGGTTCTCCTAAGGGTCCATTTCTCACTATGCTTGTCATGACTTGTTACTCACTTTAGTACTACGTCTTATTCCTTGAAAATATCCCAAATCTACTCTCGCTTAGAGAAATGTGAAATTAAAGTCAACCAAATTCTCCCCTGACACTTTCCTCATAAAGAGATTGTGAACCGTATATGAAATGTAAAGAGAATTTTATTTTATTCTTATTAACTTGATCTTGTAAGTGATTTTATGAACCATTTGATTGGACACCAAACAGAAAGTGAAGAGGGCTTGTACCAATGTATGTTTGACTTCAGATTCCCTGTGTCTCTCTTTGCCATGCTTGGAATAAAATTACACATTGTTTCGCACTGGTCATGTACTGGTTATATCGATATAAATAGAGTACCTTATAAAACTATAGCAGATTACTTTCATAAAATATCCCAATATGCCCATGGTAAATCAGTTTTTGTAGCTGAACCACGTGTATTATAATCAGTACCCCATCTGAATATGTATTTTATTAAGGTGTGTTTAATTGAATTAGGCCTCTGAATGAGCTGGCTTTTTTCTTTTTTCTTTTCCTTCAATCAATGCTATGGGATTTTTAAATCTCATTTTTTTTCTAGTACACTCAAGCTGCTATTTGCATTAGGATAAGGGTCAAGAAAATCAGTAACTGGCTGGAATTGTATTGAATTGTATCAATGTGTTGTCTTGATTTCTACTGTTATTCACAAAGTGGCCCAGTGATGGAGGATTTATTTGTATTGGCCAGATTAAAACAAATTGTACACTAGTAACTTTGGTCTCTTTGAAAAAGTTGTGCATCTCCTGGTGTAATTCATTTTAAATCGCCTCACAGAAATAGATTATTTTTATTTTGAATTGCGCTGTTTGTTACAGGATATACTCTGATTAAGTGCAAGCCATGTATGCTTTTAAACCTCACCATTCAAGTCAAAGCATATATGTACAAAACAAATGTATGCAGGAATAAAATGTAAATATTCTCACTGAGCAATGTAGATCTTTGTTGTATTTTAAGGAACACGGCAATGACAATTGGAGAAAGATCACGTTGTTTCAAACCTGTGTAACTTTCCCCTATTGAACACTTTACCCAATTATACTTTAATGTCCCAATCATACATTTATTATAATGTCCCATAAAATATATTTATAAACATGAATTAATATTATACTATATCATTATTGTAATTATTGAATATATATATATATATATATATATGTGTGTGTGTGTGTGTGTATATACACACACACACACACACATATAACATTTTATGATACAATTTTGATCATATTATTCTATATTAGCTACATGGTATACTAATATATAATATTGTACTGTATTATTTAAATATCTCCATCAGTATATTCCCTATACTAATATTATGCAGCTTATAATTAAGTAATATATTATGATTTTGAAGTTAGTTATTATATATACACACACACACACATATTTATTATAATATATTAATAACATACCATATTATTTAAATGTATAATAACATTTTATAATTGTTAATGTTAATAAGAATCATACTGTATTTTTCATATATTTAATTTAATTTAGATATTGTATAAAATATTTTTAAATAATTTATTTGAGTTAGTGTTCTTTTAAAAAAATGTTTCAGTTAAGAGAAAATTAAATATATTATGAATTTTAAATAATTTCACACTTTGTACAGATGTTGCCATTTTTTAATGTAAACATCTTTACATTTAAAATCAGACATGTTTTTGTGAATATTGGTTTATAATCAGATATAGGTTTGATATCATTTTAGCAAACAAAAGTCTCTTAATGAACTTTCCTGTAGAAGATGTTTTTTCACAAATTGGACATCACTGCTTTGTTAACCATGCACAAACCGTATATTACTAATTATGGTATATATTTTAGAGAGAGAGAAAGTATATACTATAGTTTGAGAGTGCATACTCTCAAATGCAGTTGAGAGTATTCATTTAAATGTCCAGCAGTGTCTGATCTAAATGTCTTGCTGTTGTTCAGGAGAGTGTCTCAGAGGTCAGAAAGAAACAAGCCGATGCCAAGAGAATGCTAGACATCCTCAAATCTCTGTAAAAACTCAGAAAACTCCAGAAAGAGGCTGCGTCCAGGAAGGGTAAAACATAAAAATATCATTAAGTTTGCATGATTTAATCAAAAAAAAAAAAAAAACACTTTTTGTACAACATTATTCTTCACACCTTTTGTAGAAATCTGTCTATGAACTGCTTTTTTGTAGTTTTCTATATATTAAACTGGGATTTAAAAAATAATTTTGACAAAAGTTAATTTAGCTTAATTACTTAACCTATAATGTATGAAAAACAATGTTTTTCCAATTTTACCAGGCATGTTTCCAGGAAAGGAGAGTGATGAGAGTTTTGAGTGTGACTTGGAGCAGTTGAGGAGTCTGATCCATAAACACACAAGTGTACGCGACAGATGAGAAAGATCTGAGAGTCATGCTGGAGGGAAAGCAGGAGGAGGAGCGCAAACAAGATCGCAAGAAACGACAGAAGAAAGAAAAAGAGAAGCTGTTCCAGAAGTAGCCAGAGGCAGATACAGTTCTGTTTGGAGGTAATTTTACATGTAGATCTCTATCTATCTGTCCGTCTATCTATCTATCTATCTATCTATCTATCTATCTATCTATCTGTCTGCCTGCGTCTGTCTGTATATATATCTGTGTGTGTGTGTGTGTGTGTGTGTGTGTGTGTGTGTGTGTGTGTGTGTGTGTGTATATATATATTCAACGGCAACAACATAAACAAACATTACGGCGCATGCACGCTTTTGTGGCCCTAACTTGACTTCCGGTAGACTTCCAAATAAAATGAATAACAACAACCAAGTAGTCCCTCTAGAGTAGATTATTTTTGATACCAAGCAAAATATGTTTTCTGCATAAATCTGACAGCCTTACTGAAAAAGCAAATTCATTCTCTGCCAGCAGGAGGTTCTTCAAAGTATGAGAAACAGAGTTTCCCCAGTAAGGGCTGTACACAAAACAGTGCTGAGCTCACAAACACTGCTTTATTAGGCATAATAATAATAATAATAATAATAATAATGCATTTTATTTAAGGCACCTTTCAAACCACTCAAGGTCACCGTACAACAAGTAACAACAGTAACAATATTAAAACAGAAAATAACAGCAAATAACAATGTCAATAAAAAACAGCAATAATAATAAATAAATAAGAAAGAATATAAATACTGGGCTTGAATGCACAAAGTAATCATAGAAGATAAGCAGTCCTGAATAAATGAGTTTTAAGTTTGACTTTAAATTGAGCTAAAGAGTCTGAATTACGGATGTTGACTAGGAGAGAATTCCAAAGACGAGGAGAAACACGACTAAAAGCCCTATGGCCCATGGTGGTTAGGCGAGCTGAAGGTGTATGGAGGAGACCCAGTGAAGAGGAACGGAGAGTTCGAGAAGGGGTGTAGGGATGTAAGAGGTCTGAAAGGTAAGGTGGAGCAAGGTTATGAAGAGATTTGTATGTGAGGAGGAGAATTTTAAATTCAATCCGAAAGTTAATAGGAAGCCAATGTAGCTGTTGAAGTGATGGGGTGATGTGTTCAATAGGTGAAGTCCGGGTTATGATACGAGCTGCAGAATTCTGAATCAGCTGGAGTTTATGAAGAGATTTGTGTGGTAGACCAGATAATAGAGAGTTACAATAATTGATGCGGGAGGTGACAAGCGAATGAACAAGAATAGAGGAACTATGTGGAGTGAGAAATGGACGGAGGCGAGCAATATTGCGGAGATGAAAATAACAAGAACTGGTTATGTTATTAATGTGAGTATCAAATGACAGGGTACTGTCAAAGATGACCCCCAAGTTCCTAGCCTGGCGGGAGGGAGAAATGGAAGAACCATCAATGGATAATGAAAAACTGCATGACTTAGAGAGAGTAGAATTAGTACCAATGAGGAGTACTTCAGTCTTACTGGCATTAGGTTTGAGGAAATTGGCAGAAAACCAAACATTTATTTCATGAAGACAGTTGGTAAGACAGGCGGGAGGGAGAATGGAATCAGGGTTTGTAGAAATGTAAAGCTGAGTATCATCGGCGTAACAGTGAAATTTAATACCGAATTTTGAAAAGATATTTCCGAGTGGGAGAAGGTAAATTAGGAACAATAGGGGGCCTAGGACAGAGCCTTGGGGGACACCACAGCTAACAGTAGAAGGTTGGGAATGAAATTTCTTTAGTTGTACAAACTGTGTGCGGTTTGAAAGGTATGAAGTGAACCAGGCATAAGGAATACCAGTGATACCAATGCCAGATAGTCGATGCAAGAGAATACTGTGTGAAATTGTGTCAGAAGCTGCACTCAAGTCAAGTAGAACAAGAATAGATAACAACCCGCCATCAGCAGCCATTATAAGGTCATTCGTTACTCTCACTAGTGCAGTTTCAGTGCTATGCTTAGGACGAAACCCTGACTAAAAACACTCATACAAGTTATTATTACTAAGATGAGCATGAACCTGTGCTGCCACTGCTTTTTCAAGAATTTTGGAAATAAATGGAAGATTTGAGATAGGACGGTAATTATCTAAATTGTTTGGGTCTGCGCCAAGTTTCTTAAGAACAGGGGTTATGGCAGCTATTTTAAAAGATGATGGAACAATGCCGGAGCTAAGAGAAGTGTGAATAATACGAGTTATAAGAGAAGATAAAGAGGGAAAACAGGCCTTTACCAAATGAGTTGGTATAGGATCAAGTAGACGTGGAAGAATTAGATTTATAAATTAACTGAGAAATTTCTTCTTCAGATGGCAAGTTGAAAGAAGAAAGGAAGAGGAGGGGCAAATTAATTGAGACACTGTGTGACGAACTACAGTAAGGGGTAGCCAAAGAGGCCAATTGTTGGTGGATGGTAGTTATTTTGTCATTGAAGATAGACATAAGTTTATCACATTGAGCAGTGCAGTACAGGTGTGCGGGAAGTGTGTCAGGAGGTTTCAGAATACGATTAACAGTTGAATACAGTGCTTTAGTATTACTATCTACAGACTCAATTAAATGTGAATAGAAAACATTTTTGGCAGCATAAAGAGCATCTTTGTAAAGATGAACATGTTCACTATACAGCTCTCTATGTATCATAAGACCAGTTCGTTTGTAAAGGCGTTCCAAACGCCGGCCTCTGGTTTTGAGCTGGCGAAGTTCAGGAGTGAACCAGGGCGCAGAATGGGTGAATGATACAGTCCGAGTTTTAAGAGATGCAAGAGTATCAAGGAGCTGCTGTAGTTCAAAGTTGTAAAAGGAGACCAAATTGTCAGGAGAAGTGAGCTGGTCACTGAGTGGAAAATCAGCAATTGCGACAGTCAGAGCAGAAAGGTCGATCTTTTTTATATTCCGAAATGACATCAAGCGTTGTTGTTTGGATTTAGAGAGTGTAACATCAGCATTAAAGGAAAGCAATTTATGATCAGATATGGGTATCACATCTGCAGTACAGTCCCGAGGTGTGACATCTGAACAGCAGATGAGGTCCAGAGTGTGGCCTTTAGAGTGAGTTGGAAAGTTCACATATTGTTGGAGACCAAAACTGTCTAAGCAAGAATTGAAATCCCTTGTGAGTGGGTTACTGGCAGTATCCATATGAATGTTAAAATCACCCAGGAGAATAAGATTGGATGATAAGGTACACAGATGGGTTGAAACTGCACAAAATTCACTTATAAAAGTATTGCAGTATTTCAGAGACAGGTAGGTAAATAACAGCTAAAACTGTGGGTGTTGGACCGCTGATGAGTAGTGCAGCCGATTCAAAAGAAACATAGTTTTGTACAGACAGCGGGGACGTTTTATAAATCGAGTTGTGAAGTATCGCAAGGCCTCCCCCGCGTCTGGAGATACGAGGTTGCGAAATGTAAACAAACCCAGGAGGACATGCATGATTCAACTCAAGGAAGTCATTCTCCTGCTGCCAGGTCTCAACCAAGCAGAAGAAATCAAACTTACTATTGTCAATAATGTCGCTGATAAGAAGACCCTTGTTGGAAAGTGAACGGATGTTGAGGAGTCCGACTTTGAGCTCATTTCCACCGAACGAAGAGCTGGTCGATCTGGATACGCTAGTTAGCGCACTCTGGTGTAGTCCGCCGAGTTTTCCTTGCTGCTCGGGGAGTCGAGGTCCAGAATGATCTTATATCCTTCGAGTCATCGTACCTAAAACCCCGACGAGACCCGCGATGGATGCATTTGGGACGGGGACGATAAACAATATCCTGGTCGGGGTAGAGTGAAGGCGGAAGCTCAGCAGAGTAGCACCGCAACCGGTGAAGTTCAGTTGCTGTATACAGAAACAGCGAGGTCGTTGGATGAAGCAATGACGATAAATCAAACCAGACAATGGTGACACGTGAGAAAGGATGGTAAATCCACATCGTGTCAGTCGATTGCAGTCTGCAGAGGTAGAGAGTGTTATGGAATAAAATATTTAAAATGATAAAAACACACCGGAGAGCAGTGGCAGCCAAATCGCGCCAGCGTTCACCCAACCGGAACCTTGGCAAAAAAAAAAATTAAATATAAATTTATCTTTATATATATTTTATTTATATTATTTTATTTTTATTTATATAAAAATATAAATCATAACATGCAAGATGAAATGAAAATGACAGAACATTTTCTAACGATAGTCTTCCTTTAGAAATACAGTGATATAAAAACACCTAGGCCTCGTTTTGAATTTTTAATGTGCAGTACATGCTAATGTTTATTCAACGAAGCATTTTGGAAAATCGGTCAGTTTTGATATTGTGGCAAGCCCCACAAATAAATAAATGTATGATAAACATCATACAGCACAACCACTTAAGCCCAACTTCAGTCTGCTCGTCACATTAACTTTAACTGCGTTTTTAGTTGGTTCCATATCCAGACTGATAAACAAACACAGACCGGAAGTTAACTTAGGACCAGGTGCGTGAGCCTGATGAAACCGTCTATATATATATATATATATATATATATATATATATATATATATATATATATATATATATATATATATATATATATATATATAAAATATATATATATATATATATATATATATATATATATATATATATATATATATATATATATATGTGTGTGTGTGTGTGTGTGTGTGTGTGTGTGTAATATACTATAATAGCCAATGTATTCAAATGGAAAAGTATTTTAAAGTAGTTATTTCACTTCATTCAGCTTTATTTGTTTTCTATCTGTTTTTCTCTATATATGCACACTACAAATGTAAAATATGCATGAAACAATATAGGTCCAAAGCAAGTTTCCTGATCATTCATTAGGCTTGTTTTCCCTTAAAACACCACTAGTTAGCAGTGCACTCATGTCTCTATTTCGGTATGTGCTTCACTGTATATGTACATATATATATATTTAGTGTAGCACATCTTGAAATTGTACAGAATAAACCTACTGTTAATCTTTTTGTGCAGTGGTATTTATATGGCATGGCACTTCTTCCCTTGTTTAATTGTTAGTAAATGCTAAGTTCTATAAATATACATTTTCATGAAAACAATACTATATATATATATGCTTGATGGTAATGATAATATGATTCTTCCTAAACTTCATACAAATAATGCTATGATGTAAAGAACAGGCTTACGTTTGTGGTGAAATATGAAATGTAGAGGTTATTGGCAGAGATTTCACCCATTTATCTGAAGGAATCTAAGTCTATTAGTATTCCTTCCAAACACATCACATGTGATTCTGTGAAAACGTCAGAAGACTGATTACATCACATTGTTTTCCTGTGGACCGCTTAAGAAAATCAGGCTGATGGTGTTGTTTAAAAATTATAACACATCTAGAGATGTACAGAATACACTACGTTTGTGTAATATTCTACATGACAACGTAATTCTTTACTTGGCAAAGAAAATAAATGTGAAGGTTTTCTAAATGTGGATGCTGTAGGTGTGAGCGGCTCAGGTAAACAGTTGTCAGTGGATTAGTGGAGCAGAGGAATCAAGACACGGCTCTGTGAAGAGTGACATTAACACTGTCCACAGCACACCACTGAGACCAGCCGCACGCAGGAGACCCAGGAGGTGAGGAAACCTTCATCACTACACACCACCAACTTCTAGTTCTGAGTAGAGTATGTGTGAAGTGGCTAGTGTGCTTTAAACTAATCACTGAAATTTAATTTGATAAACTTTCAAAATACATTTAATTATATTAATTTAAAATTCTTCCTTTTTTTATAATGTTCACTGCATTTGTTATGTTCATAAGTCATTATTTTCATTAATGTTATCTGCTTAAATGAAAGCTGTTTGATTGAAGTGTATGTAATATAAATGTAATGTAGAAATTTATATTTTTATAAATGTTTTATAGTATTTAACTATAATGTAGAAATTTTGAAATATAATAAACCTTTATGCGGATATTACATGAAACATCTTTTTTTACATTAAATACTGTAGTATGTTTCGGAATTGCAGTATGTTTTTAAAAATCCAAGATTTTAAAAATAATAGATTTCTAAGATTTTCTAATAAATAAAATTTTGTATTAAATTCATTATTTTTATCCATTTATTTTTTCTGTTATGTAAAATTAAGCAAACTGTTTGTAACACTTTACAATAAGGTCCTGTTAGTTAATGTTAATGATTTACCTAACATCCACTTACAATAAGCATTACAGTATTTAATCACCTCAATGTTAATTAATAAAAAAAACTATGAAAATGTTCATAGTTTGTGTTAACTCAGGTGCATTAAATAACAATAACAGATATGACTTATGATTTTATTAATCTAATAATAAATGCTAAATTGACATTAATTTATCTTATTTTTTTTTTCATTGTTAGTTCATGTTAACTGATTAGGTTAGATACTAATGCGATCTTATTGTAGAATACTGCAACTTATAGAACTTTTCATTGTTCTTTCTTGCACAAGAAGAAAAACAACTTAAGAGCTTACTGAGCATCTAGCTGTTAAGACTCAGCTCAGATTGAAAATCTAAAACCATCTGGTGAAAAAGGTGAGGAGCAGCATATTGGGAGCAGATCTGAGCATCCGTCCAAAGTGAAGAGCGTCAGCAGGCCATCTGGTGCAGGACACTGACTTCCCATTAACACTGGGCCTATAACTATAACTACTTTAAGACAAACTATAACTAGTCTTGAGGAAAAATGCATCATCTCTTCCAGTAAGGTCTCTGACAGGTGTACATATGATGATGAAGCATGTGTAATGTTGAGACGGTAAGGTGCTCGAGTCTCAGTAATCTTTAATCCCTAATCCTCTAGTCTCCTTACTATTGTGTAACAGGTAAACAAAAAAAAGAGACATTTTAACCAAGCGTAGAACAAATAGGTGTTTTCTGAGAAGCAAGAATTTGGAGGGGGAAAAACATACAAATGTTTTTTGTTTTTTTGTTTGTTTGTTTGTTTTTTGTCTTGTTACTACACTACCCGTAAAAAGATTAAAAGATTTAAATGTTTTTGGAAAGTCTCTTCTGCTCACCAAGGCTGTATTTAATTGATCAGATATACAGAAAAATCTATATTATTGTGAAATATTATTACAATTTAAAATACCTGTTTTCTATTTTAATATTTTTTTAAATGCAATTTATTCCTGTGATGCAAAGCTGAATCTACTCCTGCAGTGTCACATGATCCTTCAGAAATCCTTCAGATGGTGTAAATTTAAAACCCATAGAGATCTGGGGCACAGATGTCAGATGTTTCTTTGTTTGCCATTTGTGTTTTCAGATAAGGGTGAAATGTCCGGTCTGGATGAGGTGACCTTTAAGATCCATCTTGGCTTTCTTGAGGATGTTAAAGAGGAGGCTGAGCTCATCACAGCTCCAGAAATCGTTTTGCCTGACTACCTGAAGATATTACAGGAAACTGAGGTATGATGCTCTCTAAAATGCATGTTTTTGACCTGACGTGATCTGTTGGCATCAACTGCATTCACATCGTGAAACAATTGCAAGTATTCTTTTCCTGAGCCATTTTGGGATCTACTTTTAACTAGTTGGTGCCAAAGTGAATTTTAGTGGATGCATAAAGTCAGTTCTTCTCAGATTCAAACTGGTGTTTTTCCTTACATTAATGTGCCACTAACATTTGACCACCTTAATTCTTTAATGCAAATTAACAATTGCTGATGTGCATTTATGTGTATATATCCAGAAAATGAATTTGGATAGAAGCTCAGGTTATTTGTTCTTTTGATGAACTTTATGTGTTCCATTCAATTGTTGTTTTATGGGGTAAGTGTGACGATCGCGACCCAGTGAAACACAGGGAGAGAGAGATCCAAGTGCAGGTATGTTTTTATTAGGGTAATCCAAAACGTAATCCAAAACAAACCAGGGTTAAAAACAGAAAACAGTCCAAACAAACAAACAAAGAAGGCACAGGAAGGGAACAGGAACCGGAACTCAGAAAGCGAGGAACTCGGGAGAAGAGAAGACTGGGTACGACATAAATACGATTTATTATTTCATGATTGCTCTAATTACACTGACATGTAATCTGTCTAGTACACTGTTTGTTTAACCCAGAGGTGTGCGAATGACATGAAGACCATGTCAAAAATACAGTACAATTATATCTCTGATTACAAAAACTAAACAGTAAAGGTGAAAAGAGTTCTTGGGACTCAGTAATCATTGAAATATTGTTGATGTAATTGTTACTGTAGATCCATTGGGATAAAATGCCTAAAATTCCAAATGGGTTTGCTGTGTGTTACTGGTCAAGATATTTGCAAAGAAAACATACCACTGTCAGGGGTTATTACAATCTAATCAAAATAAGCTAATGTGAACCTTTTATGGCTATGTGTTGAACTTGAGTTTCTGTTAATTCTTAGTCATTTGTCCCACGTCTGTCCAAGAACAACATTGTGTACCTGTCTAAGAACATTGCACACTTTTTGAATTTAGGACTTGTTGTGTAATATTTGGCTTGTGTGAATGCTTCTCTTTTTCACATCTGTTTTGTGGTGCTCAATGATTCATAATGCTGATAACGGCAGATGTTAGTAATATTCAGAGGGATTCCCGTAGCAGTAGCTCAGCATACATTTAGATGAAGTTTAAGTAACTAGTGCAACACTTGAAGCAAATCTTTCATTATGAGGGCTAGTCAGTACAGTATTTATGCAGTTATTAGGAATTATCCCTAATTGTGTGTATTTAATTGTTTTGTTGATGTTAGTGGTCTTGGGCTTTATACTGACACTCATTTGCTTGGATGAAGAATCACGCAATGTCTTCAGTTACCAGTGCTTTTGCTGACATTAATAATTACCTTTGAGCTTTGATTTTAAAATCTAAAAGTGGGTATCGTTTATATTTAGCATTTACTGTTCGCAACAGCCCATGCAGACAACTTATGTCTGGAATGCTACATGACTTTCTGGAAATTTTAAAACATTAGGCATCATGCACTTGCTGACTTAAGAAATGGTCAATTGGGCATCACATGCACAAAATGAATGAGGATCGCACACTAGCAGACTTTCAAGTAATT
Source organism: Carassius carassius (assembly GCF_963082965.1). NCBI lineage: Eukaryota > Metazoa > Chordata > Actinopteri > Cypriniformes > Cyprinidae > Carassius > Carassius carassius. Next base: position 7,256,731 of record NC_081757.1, on the reverse strand, counting down.
CCTTGAAAGAGATGCATGAAATTTTAAAATATGTGCCTTCAATTGGTGGATGGAAACATAGCTATTGTATTTAGATGTCATCAGATGATTTTTGACATTGATGTTAGCGTGTGAAACTCTAAAGTTGCCATGTTTGTGTTTTGATGTTTCAGTATGTCTTTAGCCTGGAGAACTGGGTTCTTATGGGTCTCCAGGGCGGCTATCCAACCCTCAATCCCCGCTCTTCCTGTGAGCCTTCGGCCACCTGTCCTCCATACTGGATGATGTTCAGCAGCCCTCAGGAGAGCAGGTTAGCCAGCCGCTGGAGCAGTGACTTTTGGGAGCCCAACCCTCGTCCCCGCAGCCGCAGCTTAAACGCGGCCCACTACCGCACGATGAACGCTCGAGTCAAATTCACTATCTCTGACTCAGAAGATGAAGAGTTTACAGAAGAGGATGGTGCCGCTCTTCCTGGCGGTGAAGCACAGTCCAAGTGGGGTGGTATGGGTTTGCCAAGACAGGGGCCAGGGTTGAAAGATTTGCCTACTTGTGGATCGTCAAACTTCCTCAAGCTGCCTTCACCTTGCAGCCTCGCCGCACAGCACCAGGAGACGTTGTCTTCCCACTGCAGGCATAACTCACCCAGAAGAAACTTCAATAGGAGTCAGAGCTCTGCTGGTCATACTAGTGCATCTCCCAACAACCTGCAGTCTGAATGCATTAACAACCCCACCCCTAAGGTAAGACATCATCTTCAACTCTTGCAGTCTGCTTCAGAGTCCAAACTTTGGTTATGAAATAAAGTGCATAGTAGAGTGCATTGTAGAGCGCTAGAGTGTTGATGTATTTTTATAGGCCAGCCTGGAAGTTGGCATCACCCTGGTTCTCTTGACAAAAACCCAAAAGGATTTTTCAGTTGGTTTTTGGTAGGGATGTCCCGATCAGGTTTTTTTGTCCTCGAGTCCAAGTCCGAGTCATTTGATTTTGAGTATCTGCCGATACCGAGTCCCGATCCGATACTTCTATAATACATAAAAAAAGAATAAAGAAGAGCGAAAAAACAGATCCAGGATCTTCAATAAATTACATTTTGAAATATATTCAAATATAAAACAGCTATTTTAAATAGGCTAGTAAAAATATTTCAAAATCTTACTGTTTTGCTGTACTTTGGATCAAATAAATGCAGGCTTGGTGAATAGAAGGGACTTCTTAAAAAAAAAAAAAAAAAAAACCTTAACAAGCTTACTGTTCAAAAACTTCTGACTGGTAGTATAGGCAACTTTATTTTTTCTCTAATTTCTAGCTTTTAATTGGCTTAGAAATCTATAAATGCTGGACAATAACAAATAATAATGATTTGTTTATATACTACAAACACTGTTTATCACATAATAATGCAGAATAGTTTCTATACTGTAATAAATACTATGTCAATCAGCACTGCATTGTTCATACTTTATTTATCACCTGCTGGAGATGCTTTGAAGAACAATTTATTGTCGTGATCGTATATTAATGTCTTCGTGTTTGCATAAGTTTCTGTTTTCCTGTGCGCACCACAGCATAGCTGGACGCTTTTGTCCATATTAGGAATATCCTGATATCAGCGTGAGAGCGTGCTCCGGCTTCGAGTATGAATGAAACACACACTGCATGAGAGTTTAGCGCTCTGTGATGTTCATCTCGCTGTATCCTGGGTCCGAATGAAATATCAGGTCATGCGCAAACTATCATGTCTATCAGCTCTTGAAAACAAAGTGATGTCATGCCGCACGCGTTGCTGTTTCTGTGTGGAGTCAAAAGGGTCTAACTCTGTGCCACCGCATAACAAAAGATGTGTTAAAAATTAATGAGAATATATATATATATATCCGAGTCCTGATCGGGAGGTAACGTCCGATTCCGATCGAGTCTGAAACCACGCGATCGGGGCCGATTTCCGATCACGTGATCGGATCTGGACATCCCTAGTTTTTGGATTGTTGCAGAAAATAAGGTCCATGACCAATAAAAGTTTATTATTACACACTTTGTTTATCATGGTAGTCTTAAATTTTTTTTTTTTTTTGAAGCCTAAATACACTTGGCAGAATTAAAAAAGTCTAGGCTGTGAATGAACTACGCTACACTCGCAAGACATCACCATCACTTCAATCTTTATTTAAAAAAACATTTCCCTGAAAGTTTAATTTAGAATAGAGTGTGACTTTAAACACACCGAGGCTGTAAAAGTAGATTCGTGAGTTGATTTCTTGTTCTGTGTGATGTTTAATGTCCCTGTCAAACTCTATAGTGCCCTTTGTAACCACAAAAAAAACCCAAGAGAGTATAACTGGTGTATTTGGTTACACTTTTAGTCCACTTCAGTCATTCTACTAACTATGATGACAACTACATGTCAACTAATTCTCATTAATTTACAACTAAATGTCTACTTGTCTACATGTCAGAGCAGACTCTTAGTTTTAGGGTTAGTAGAATAAATTGACATTTGTGACCCTGGAACACAGAACCAGTCTTAAGTGTCAATTTATTTTTCGAAATTGAGATTTATACATCTTCTGAAAGCTGAATAAATAAGCTTTCCATTGATGTATGGTTTGTTAGGATCAAACAGTAATTGACCGGGATACAACTATTTGAAAATCTGGAATCTAAGGGTGCAAAAAAATCAAAATACTGAGAAAATCGCCTTTAAAGTTGTCCAAATGAAGTTCTTAAAAATGCATATTACTAAACAAATTAAGTTTTGATATATTTACGGTGGTAAATTTACAAAATATCTTCATGGAACATGATCTTTACTTAATATCCTAATGATTTTTGGCAAAAAAAGAAAAATGGATCATTTTGACCCTTACAATGTTTTTACCCCAGCGACTTAAGAGTCATAGTCAGTACATTGTATGCTGTGGACCCTACAAAATAAAATGTTAGACGATATCAAGAAGACAGTCTACTAATACTCTAATGAGTCCTGGTTGACATGTTCTTGCAAAGTTAGTTGAATGTTTAAAGTGGACTATCAAAATAAAGTATTACCGTGTATTTTGCTGAAAATGTGTAAATATCTTGAGACTGTGTTCACCACTGACCTCTATTTCAAGCATTTAAAAAACCTATTAAAAACCCCTTTGATTTTGGGACAACTCGTTCATAGGCTTTGGCCTACAAAAACAGGCTTTTTGAAACCTAAAGTTAAAAATGGGACATGCTGTTTTCTTGTAGACTTCACAGATGTGCATAAGTTGCACTTACTCCTATTGAGACGCCTGCATTTCGCTCAACATAATTTTGCCATGCAAAGGTAAATGTGACCTTAAACTAAAGGCGATCCAGAATGCAATTTTGTGTCTTTTTACAAAGTGAGGAATTGTCATAGAGACCAAATTTGACTTTTCAGATCTCCTGTTTTAGTAATATCTGTTGTTAATGCTAAGCAAAATACATTTATTGGTCTTTGGTTGTCAGTGGGAAGAGTGGATCCTAATCAAATGGTATTCATTTGAATTCAATGCAGGGGGACTAAAAAAAAAAATTTTTTTCTCCCACATTTATGCACACATCCTTCTCAGCATATAAATTTTACTACAAGTATAAAGTGCAATGAAGTACACAGTCCAATGAAACACAAACAGACACATGGTTCATTTAGATGCCCAAAGGTGTGGTTTAAATTAACTGCAAATGGCAGGTCATTAGTGGCTCTGTGACAATAAACATTTTAAATAAACAACACTCCTCTTTACTGTTTGGGTATGTTTTGATGTACCGAAATTACAGTTTGTACTCTTTGGGGGAGTATAAATACAGGCAGCTCTGCACAGACAACTCATTTATTTAATCTATTTACAAAATATTTTTGCATGTCTATGGAGAAGAGCTTTTCACAGTTCGATTTCACTGAAGTTTTTAATAGTTCAAACCTCACAATAACAGTTGTCCATAGAAGGCAACCGTTGGCCTTACTATAAATGGATTTAACTGACAAGCCTCCAATAAGTCTAGAAAGGTATTTAAATCACTCGAGCAAGAGACATCAGAGTCCTGCCGGTCTTCCAGAAGCATTTAGTCATTTCTCACCATGTTCCAGAAGGATTCATTGTAAATCTTGCACTTATATGTCTTGCTGTGACTGAAAGGTATTGTGTTGTTCCTCAAGAACAAGCATCCCATTCAATTCATTCAGGCATTAAACATAAATGACTTCCCCAAAGTATTTCTCTCTCTCTCTCTCTCTTTTGGTTTGGTGCACATTTCTGCAATGTCTCAGAAGATGAACTAGATAATAATAGCAAATGCTAAGTCTTTTCCTGGAATCTTCCCAAGCTGCAGCAAATTTGTCTGGATTAGCGAGTGGCAGTGCTTGGTAAATGTCCTTCTCAGCAAAGCTACAATTCAAGGTTATGCCTTTGTTGATAGTCTAATCCACAACCACACCACTGACATCGACAACTCTAGCACCAGCATCAACAACTGCTGCAGCAACAACAACTATGCCTGACACCACAACAACTATTGATACAACAACAATTTTGGCTTCCACATCCAGCAACCCAACATCCTCAACTACAGCTCATGACATTTTCCAGGAGTTTAATGACCTTTGCTGTTGTTTTATTCCATGTTCGGCTATTTCTTCCAGAGATCACTGTGACTCGTGCTGAAACTCTTTGTGATCTTCAGTGTTTGAATGGCTATAACAGGGTCACTTAAAATATGGGAATGACCAAATTTACCCAAAACCCTATAATTCCTAAACAAAACTTAAAAAAAACTTTTGTTAAGATGGCAATAGGTGGCACAATAACAAGTTAAAAACTATACAGTATTTACTTAAAATTGTTGTTTTTATCTTGCATTTAGGTGGTTAGGTTTACTCATTAATATACATTATATTTTTATGCATGAAAACTTTGTCATCAATTACTCACCTTCAAATTGTGTGGGTTTTTTTATTCTGTTGAGCACAAAAGAAGATCATTTGGAGAATGTTGGTGACCAAACAGTTGACGGTAGCATTGACTTCTATATTATGGAAAAATACTTTGGAAGTCAGTGGATAAATACTGACAGAATTTACATTTTTGGGTGAACTTTAAGGCGCATGGACTTCTGTAATTATTTTTTTAGTTTATCCTTCTGTAGCTCAGCTGGTAGATAATGCCATTATTAACACCAAGGTCATGGGTTTGATTCCCAAGAAATGCACACACTGATAAAATGAACATCTTGAAAACGCTGTAAATGGCTTTAGATAAATGTGTCAACCGAAAGCATCGATGCAAATGTTTTCAGAAACTATGTAACCCTGGAGAACAAAACCAGTCTTAATTCGCTGGGGTATATTTGTAGCAATAGCCAAAAATACATTGTAGGGGTCAAAATGATCAATTTTTCAATTATGCCAAAAATCATTAGGATATTAAGTAAAGATCATGTTCCATTAAGTTATTTATTAAATTTCCAATCACAAATATATTAAAACATAATTTTTTATTAATAATATGCATTGCTAAGAACTTAATTTGGACAAATTTAAAGGTGATTTTCTCAATATTTAGATTTCTTTGCACTCTCAGATTCCAGATTTTCTTTCAGATTTTTTATTCAGCTTTCAGTTGATATATAAATCTCAATTTCCAAAAATGGACCCTTATGACTGGTTTTGTGGTCCAGGGTCACATATTTAAAATGTTGTTTTTAAGTATGAATCGGACCTTGCACCAACAATAGTGTGTTTATCATTCTAGATATTCTCAGTATTGTGTTTCCAGCCCTCATCTCTCAAGGGTACTGTGACCACGAAGCACTGTTGTTGTTGTTTTTTCCAGGCCCAGGGTTCATCCTCCTCCCCGGCGCCATCACGGCCTCTCAATTCCCACGCTGCCATCCTGGACTCTTCAGTGGAGCTGCTCTCTGCTCTCAGCCCAGAGGAGAGGGAGCTGCTGGCGGCCGTGACCGAGCGGGGCTACCCTCTCCGTACGGCCATCATCGCCCTCCAGAAAACTGGCCAGCAGAGTCCAGAGCAGGTCAGTGAGGAGTCAGCGTGAAATAAAAAATGGGATTCATTCATGGGTCGAGATGTAATGCTGAGATTCTCTACACTGTCCTTGGTGTATCACAGGGGAAGGTCAATCAAATGCTGGGTTACCAGTGTAGTTCAATTACGAATGTGTGTTTATGAACATGCATATGAATGCTTGACCACATTAATGTTTCTCATAATCATAAAACCTTTAGATAGGTTTGAAATGCCTTGTAATACTAATCTTTTAATTTCACTGAAATTAAAGAAATGAAATTGTTCAATCTGAAATAAAATATAAATAATAGACTTAAAAATATTAAATATCAAATATTAAAACTCCTCAAAATAGGTTATGAGTTATATTAGTTATATAATATAATAGTTGTTCAACTCAACAAAACTAATTACAAAAACACTCAACAAAAGTAAAAAAAATAAAAAAAATCTAAATTTGAAGTGAAGTGAAAACAGAAAATGTAATAAAGTCTTATTCAAATCTGTAAACGAATATCAGTGATAAAATATCTCTCAATCTTTTGGTTTGGCGGCTGGTATAAAGAATGATGTCTAATTAATAAATGTTTTAATATATAATAAATACTTGTATGTAACTAATATGTTTATTAAATGAATAATAATAACTATTATTATTTATGCTGTTGTTACTTTTAAAGCAATGTAAATGATTCAATTATTGTTGTTGTTATTATCAACTTCAATTAGTTTTTAAATAATAATAATAATAATAACTACAAAAATATCAATTTATTTAATAATAAATGCTTCTCATCTTAAAAGTGTTTTCCACCAATAATAAAGCATTGTAGTGCGTAGGAATAACCTGAATTTGTTCTAGATCACTGGATTCCTTGAAAGCCGTTGAAGCGATGTGTTAATGTCACTGTGAAGTCACTGACTGACCAGCCAAACCTGATTCATTTCTATCCAGCTGTATCCTCAGTTGCCCAGTGAGCCGCTCAGCATGACCTCAGACAGCTGCTTGGGACGGATGATCAGATTTGAATCAACAAAGCTCATCCTGTTACAGATTAATCAGACCAGCCACTCCTCTGTGACTCTTATCCACACACTTCTCACGTTTCACGCCTGAGCCTGACATCCAGTCTGATCATGAATTATGATCGCTCACATTCATCTAATGATCTTTCAGAAGTCCACAGCTATGATGACGTACTGTTGCGTCAACAGTGTGCCTGATAACCGCATCAGTTGATCTAATCACTTAGTGTTAGGGAATTAACCAGTGCTCCCTAGAAGTCAATTAGAACTCCACCTGGCCTTGTTTTCATGAAGCTTTCATGAGGGCTTTTCTTCAGTCACGTTTCCTGCAGTTAAAGTGATCCGTATTGTGTTTGTGTTCATGTACAGTATGAAGGACTGTTTATTTGTTCTCTTGCAGATCTTGAGTTATATGGTGGCGTGTGATCGGTTATGTGAACTTGGCTACGATGAAGCTCAGGTGGAAGAAGCACTTGAGATGTTTCAGAACTGTGAGACTAAGGTATGTATATGACTTTTTTTTTTAATGTGCTAACACAAATCAGTCTCTTCTGCTCACCAAGGCTACGTTTATTTGATCAAAAATACAGTAAAAAGCAGTAATATTGTGAAATATTTTTACAGTTCAAAATAACTGTTTTCTATTTGAATATGGTTTAAACTATAATTTGTTCCTGTGATGCAAAGCTAAATTTTCAGCATCATTACTCCAGTCTTCAGTGTCACACGATCCTTCAGAAATCATTCAAACATTTATGATTATTATCATCATTGTTAGAACAGTTGTGCTGCTTCATATTTTTAAGAAAACAGCCATTTTTTTATTCTTTGATCAATACAAAGTTGAAAAGAACAGCATTCGTTTGAAATAGAACATTTTGTCTTTAATTAAATATTTTTGTTACTTTTCATCAATTCAGTGCATCCTTGCTAAATAAAAGTATTGATTATAATATTTTTACCAACTACGAAGCTTTGAATGTTAGTGTATATTGTAACCTTATTTGTTTCTCTATTTTAGGCCGAGGAGTTCCTTCACCTTCTTGCTCAGTTTCATGAAATGGGCTTCCAGCAGAACGCCATTAAAGAGGTTCTTCTGGTGCATGAGAACCACAGAGAGCGAGCACTGGAGGAGCTCATGACCCGTGTGGCCTGATCCAATCCGTCTTATGATGCAGTGAATTAGTTACGATCATGGTCTGAGCTGTTCACCGAGCTTGTATAGCTGTTGCTTGTTTATCATATTCTGCACTGTTTATTCGTTGCACATTCTAGACATGTGTTGAGGCCTTGGGGAAAAGCACAATTTGACAGTCGACACCAGAGAACGGCTCTGTAATAATACGGTTTTATTGTGTTTTCCATAGCAATCAAACTTTTTGTTGCTTTATTTATTGAAATGTAAACCACTGGTATTTATTATGTTAATTTTCTTCTTGGAATTCATACAATTATTAAGCTTTTTAAAATGCATTATAATTGTAAGTCCATGAATATATATATATATATATATATATATATATATATATATATATATATATATATATATATATATATATATATATATATATATCTTTAACATCATCTTTAACATCATATCCATCTTTCCAGTTTCTTTATGGTGCCTCCATTTACTTACAACTGAAAAACCCAAGGTGAGACAGTGTAATCTGCATTATTTCTGGTTTTTATTTATCTAAATGTTTTTGTCAGCCGAACCCCTTTGACATAATATATATATATACAGTATATACTGGAATTACCCCTGAGGTTAATATTTCAATAATTTAACAACTCATTTGCATATTTATGGTGCACTGATGTTAGTTAATGGTCAAATGACATGCAGGTAAACAAATAAAATATTTCATCATGTGTGTGTTTTATTTGGGTGGTTTTTATTTTGCAATCAAACAATATATATATATATATATATATATATATATATTTTTTTTTTTTGGCATACATTGCAATTGTGATTTACTGTGATATGATCTCTCATCTTATAAAAAAAGTCTCATGTTACTGCTAAAACATCCATGCAAAAAGAACCAGGAGACATTTTTATCATTTTCAATGATAACAATATAACTATTGTTTTTAATAAAAAAAAAAAATAAAAAAAAAAAAATAAATAAATAAATAAATATATATATATATATATATATATATATATATATATATATATATAGTATAGACCAAAAGTTTGGACACACCTTCTCATTCAAAGAGTTTTCTTTATTTTCATGACTATAAAAATTGTAGATTCACACTGAAGGCATCAAAACTATGAATTAACACATGTGGAATTATATACATAAGAAAAAAGTGTGAAACAACTGAAAATATGTCATATTCTAGGTTCTTCAGAGTAGCCACCTTTTGCTTTGATTACTGCTTTGCACACTCTTGGCATTCTCTTGATGAGCTTGAAGAGGTAGTCACCTGAAATGGTCTTCCAACAGTCTTGAAGGAGTTCCCCGAGAGATGCTTAGCACTTGTTGGCCCTTTTGTCTTCTGTCTGCGGTCCAGCTCACCCCTAAACCATCTCGATTGGGTTTAGGTCCGGTGACTGTGGAGGCCAGGTCATCTGGCGCAGCACCCCATCACTCTCCTTCTTGGTCAAATAGCCCTTACACAGCCTGGAGGTGTGTTTGGGGTCATTGTCCTGTTGAAAAATAAATGATGGTCCAACTAAACGCAAACCGGATGGAATAGCATGCCGCTGCAAGATGCTGTGGTAGCCATGCTGGTTCAGTATGCCTTCAATTTTGAATAAATCCCCAACAGTGTCACCAGCAAAGCACCCCCACACCATCACACCTCCTCCTCCATGCTTCACGGTGGGAACCAGGGATGTAGAGTCCATCCGTTCACCTTTTCTGCGTTGCACAAAGACACGGTGGTTGGAACCAAAGATCTCAAATTTGGACTCATCAGACCAAAGCACAGATTTCCACTGATCTAATGTCCATTCCTTGTGTTCTTTAGCCCAAACAAGTCTCTTCTGCTTGTTGCCTTTCTTTAGCAGTGGTTTCCTAGCAGATATTCTACCATGAAGGCCTGATTCACACAGTCTCCTCTTAACAGTTCTAGAGATGTGTCTGCTGCTAGATCTCCGTGTGCCATTGACCTGGTCTCTAATCTGAGCTGCTGTTAACCTGCCATTTCTGAGGCTGGTGACTCGGAGGAACTTATCCTCCGCAGCAGAGGTGACTCTTTCTTCCTTTCCTGGGGCGGTCCGCATGTGAGCCAGTTTCTTTGCAGCGCTTGATGATTTTTGTGACAAGACTTGGGGACACTTTCAAAGTTTTCCCAATTTTTCGGACTGACTGACCTTCATTTCTTAAAGTAATGATGAAAGTAATGAAAACTGAACAAATAGACAATTTAATTGATAAAAAAGCTATTTGTTTTATTATTATTATTATTTTAGGACCGAAGTAAATTATTTTAATATCTCAATTGCACTTTAAAATAAACAGAATATTTGATCATTACTTAATAAATTAATTTTAATAATTCCAATTAATTTTGTAATTTTTAATTCCATGCTACTTTACAATTTTTAAATTGTAATAGAAAATGAAATTATGCAAATGAGGTTGAACTCATTTTAATTTAATAAATGCGCTAAGCCATCCATCGCGGTTTCGATTGCAGCCTTATTCATTTTCTGCAATTTTTCATTATATGAATTCAATTTTTTATTTGCTTTTCATCAACTCACAAACCCTCACCAACCCTGAAATTCGGGAAAACCCTGACGTAATAAATATAAATATTATGTGTCAGACAATACAGATGTAATAAATAATGTACTTATAAATGGCTCAATTTGTTGCAGAGCTCAAGCAATGGCCATTTGCTTAGGTTCCCAAAAAAATATTTGCGTTTGGGTGATGCATTTGCAAAGATGACCACTTAAAAAAAAAAAAAGACTATTCAATATGAAATGTCAGTCAAATTTTTGGAAGACAAACCAAATCTAAACAATAATACCCATGTCTCATTGTGCTCGTTTCAGAAAAAAACCTAGCATTTGTGAAATCTGTGTGAGGTCAACACGCGCTCTCATTTGTCAATTTCACTTTGGTATTTGTGAACATTATTATATGGCAAAGTTCCTATAAAAGGTTACCTTCAGTGTTAAACAATGCCAGACATCAAGAGTGAATAGCAAAGTCCTGCCAAGATCTATAGATTCTGTTGTTAGGCTGCCAGAGGCTGGACACAATGTTTTCATTGTGGTAACATGATTAGTTATCAGTGTGTCTTCAGGTTCCCAAGTAATGAGAGGACCTTCTACAATCGTTACGAAAGCTTGCAGGAATGTCTGGATATGATTTGAGTGTTTGAACAGTCAACGAGTCGCCACACTGTTACACTCTTACCACTTTATGAGGCCATAAATGATTGTATGAATAAAGTATCATTTCTGATGGTCATGTTTCTCCTCCCAACTGATCTTAAACTTTCTCTCACAGTCTTCGAGGTTCTGCGCTCTTTCCTTGTAGCCTTATCTGACCCCGGCGCTACACCAGGGATTGCATTTTACAGATGGCGTGTTTGATATATGTTTTTATATTTTGGTCTCATGTGGCCATGGCAACATATACTGTAAGGACCATCAATCATGTCTAATACAGATGTGGAGATTTATAGGGTCTGTTCGTTTTCCATTGCATTTGCCTCCAACTGGTCTGTGCTGTTCTGGCAGTGTGTGAATAATTTAATGTTAATCAGATTTAACACAAAATAAGCGAATTGACTGATTAGAGGAAGGAAAGAGAGGCTTGAAATTTTGCACTATAGTTGCACAAAGAACAATGTAGGTTTGTAAGGTTGAATACATATATTACATAAAGAATTACTGATTTCCAAATATGTGAATTACAGCCACTTACCTCATTTTTTTTTAAGTAATAATTTAAAAAAATGCAAATCCCTCCTGCAACCTTTCTCTTTTGCTGCCATTTAAAATATTTGAGGCACTAAACTAATGTCAAATTAGGTGAAATGCTAGGAATCCAGTTACGTAACATTTACTGCTATTATTAATAAACTCTGTCAACACAATGTACAGAAGCACTTGAGCTGAGGCCAGAGGAGATCTCATCTCCATTATCTTTCAAAGCAAAGCAGAAACATTCTCAAGAGGAACGTCCACACTGCGCAGGTCTTGAAAGATGAGCAGCGAAGCTCTAGGTGTCCAAAGAGACTTCATATTTCTCCACAGAGGACACTTCTCAAACTCTCCGCCGATGATATAAAGGTTGCCCACATGGCCTACCAAAGCACAGTTGTAGCAAAGTTGATGAGGGTTGAAAAATGTCCAAGTTTCTGTAGAAACATCATAGCAGAAACCCGAATCCACAACTTTCCTGGAAATATCCTCTGACAATGTAGAGATGTTGACTAAAACCATAACTCATGCCATGGTGGTGCTGGCGTTGAGAGGCTTTCTCATCCTCATCAAGATAACAAACGAATGAGAGCCAACGGTGACGTATGTACTAGGAACAAGAGACTCAACATATTCAATCAAATCCTCTGGCAAGCACTTCACATCTTCTTTGAGCTCTGCATACATGTCGCGAATGAACAAAGCTGCACTTTTGAAAAGTTCAAAATAGCCTTTTATAATAGCCAAAATAACTTCAATAGCCTAAAAGTCGCCGCTGCATGATACATTAGAAGACAGTTGTCTGAATTGATAACATTGATGAGTTAGATGTTAGTTAGAAGCTCTATCTGAAGAAACGCGGCACATTGGATGGCATCGACCATTTCTTCATGTAGCACATGGAAGGCTACTGAACATTCAGCACATGAAGACAAATCTCATCCTCCATGCACTCTTTCATCCCAGATTGGAAAAGAGCTTATTCACAATGCTGCTCCAGGAGACTTCTGTCCATAGTAAAGACACTTTCAGCAAATCTCATGTTCACTATTGTTCTCACGTCGATCTCTGTGCTCGTCTCCATCAAGTTACCTCCTGTCATTTTCTTCTACAAAAACCCATTTCTGCAAAGTCAAACCTGTCTTTGAAGACATTCACAGCACTATTGACTATCCATGATGTCTTCTAAAGCAAGGCAGATGCATTTGACCGAGTGTGCAATGGCTGTATTACTCCTAACAACTACAAGAATAGAACCGGCTATGCATAGAAGTGAAAAGCCTGGCAGCATTATGCTGCTAGGAAAGCAGTTTCAGATAGCCATCGCTGTAGAGGGCAGCCGTCATCATGGTTATTTAATACCTTTTGTTCTTGGCAGGCATTAAAAGCAGGCTGAAAATTTCATTTTCTCCTTTTGATGAACAGGTGAAATGCCTAAAGCTAGAACAATGGTATGCCTGTAAGGGTCGGTCTTTGCTGTGGGTCAGCATTCCAGGTGACTGCTCAAAATAACCAAATGAAAATAAAAAGACTTCGTACAGTCCAATTGGATATAGGGGATGCCTTCAAAAGCACAGTTGATTAGATTGCAGACAGGAGACTGTTTAATTATCTTGTGACTCCAAATAATATATATTCTTTGAGTTAGAAGAATATTTCTCTTTTACAGAGCATAAGCCCAAATGTTATAGAAATGCCACTGTAAATAGGCCATGTCTACCTATTGTAGGAGTAACTAATTTAAACTTAATAATTACATTTTATTTTTGTTTTTATATATTGTAGAGTAGAAACTAACAGTTGCCAGTTGCAACTGACTTCCATGGTATGGAGGAAAAAAAATACCGTGGAAGTCAATGGCAACAACGGCAACTGTTTGGTAACCAACAGCAAAATATCTTGTGTCCAACCGAACAAAGAAGCTTTTTTTTTTTGGAACAACTTGAGAGTATAAGTAATCGATAACAGAATTTCCCAATGGTAATGTTTATTTGCCTATTAAAGAGGTTTAAAAAATCCACAGGAAAAAAAAAACAGTGACGCCAAACATTATTGATTATCACGTCTGATAATCAACCGTGACGCAAATTACGAAACGCGTAAACGAGCTGTCAAATGAATGGCAAAAGAAAAAACTTTTCTTACATTTGGTCCTTTTATTACAGGTAAAACAAAAAAAGAACCGGTTTTATTTTTTATTATTATTATTATTTTTTTTTTTTTTTTGATCCACTACAAAATTACTGAGGCCCTCTGGTGGCTGTAACCGTGGGAACAGTAGCAGTACAGTAGGGACCTTTTTTGCTGAAACTTTGACGTAACTAAATGTTGTTATTTATCACTTAATTGAAAACTTAATTGAAAACATTACAAATCATATGTATTGTTTTGTTTAAAACGTCGTAAGGTTACCGTTAGAGGTTTTTAAGCGAGACGAGCGTCCACAAAAAGTTCCCCCCGGCAATTTCCTGTAAATCCTCTCAAAAGTCATTGGATAATTCGCAAATTAGTAAAGGTATGGGGATTGATTTATTAAACACGTTTTTAAAAATAATTATTGTAGAGTATGGGGTTTGAAGTTTATTTGTATGTTCATGGGAGGCGGATCCACTGCATAGACTGAGTCCATCATGTGCTCCAGCCCACCGAACCAGAATATCCCATCATTTCACTGTTCATTCTCCTCTCTCCACATCCTTTCCGAACAAAAGAGGCTTCTAATGCCCTGGAAAAACAAGAAAACAGTCTTGCAATCTCGGACAGACGTGCATCTGAGTCTTCGGTGGTTGTGGACATGTCTTTTATACTGAAGTATAACGCGATCCAGCTGTTTTGTAGAGAGCGCTGGTGAGAAATCAGGCGCCAGCATCATCCAAGTATGAACTGAAGATCAAATCACACTTGCACTGTGTCTAGTGGGCTCCTTGACTCGGATCTGCTTCCTCACGTGTTCATTCCTCTATCTCATCCTGTCTTCAGGATGTCTCTGATGTTTGGGAAAGCAAGAACTTGCAACATTGTCACAGTTCCTGAGCATGAGCCTTCGGAGTGTAACATAGTGATTTTGGGAGCTAATGGATCTGGAAAGTCAGGTATGACTAACATGCAATGTTCATAAATAACAAACAGTTTAATTATTATGCTTTGGTCATGACATATTCGTAATGTATGTAGTGCATTTAATTTTGGGGAGAACACTGAAAAATTTGTCCTTGAATGCATTGTAAATCGTTTTGAATTAGTATTTTCCTTTATGTATTTATATTCGATGCTATCTGAACTATTGTATCAGAACCTAACAGTTTTGCATAATGTTTATTATGATTTTATTAATGAATGTCATGCTATTATATGTTGATGATATTAGGTGGTTTACCAAGAGAGAAAACTTTTCCTCATAATGAGATTTGCTGTTAAGAAAAATGCTTTATAAAAAAAAAAAAAAGCGAAATATTTCCCATTATCCTGTTGGGATGCTCTGTTATGTAATTGCAAATATTTCCGAACTTAGATTTACAGGAAGTTTGTCTGTCCCCTGCAGCACTTACAGTGAAATTCCTCACGAAGCGCTTCATCAGTGAATATGACCCAAACCTTGGTGAGTTTTATCAAATGGTCATTGAAAAACAATAATGAGTGACTGAACATCTGGATATAGGAGACGTGTCCTCCTCAATGTCTATGGCGTTTATGGTCCTGATCTTAAAATAAAACATGTCAATCATACAGATTATTTTTACCTTACTGGAGCATTAACTTCAGGGCAGTTTAGTTTCATACAGATATAATTAAGGGCGATTTAGAGCCATAGATGGGTGGCTTTAAAACTTTAAAGGATTTTACATAAAAGTCCCCAGTTTCGTGTTTTTTTCATTGGGAGAAGATGAAAAAAGCTGAATACTGGCTGAGGTTTATACTGACAGATTTTACATTACTAAAATGACAAGCTTGACTTTGTCTTTGCCAAACCACTTTAAAACTTTGTCTTAAGTCTTTTTCCAATGCACCATATATTTCTTTCTTCAATTTCGTGCTTTGTAGTTGTATCACATTTTCACATTTTGTTCCAGTGTAATTATTTTATGAAATCTTTGTATAAAATAATAATAAAATAAATTATAAAACACACATGGATGTCAGGAACCGAAATGTCATCTTTATTAGAGAAGAAGCAAAATAAAAATAGAGACTTCAACTGAAGACAAAACACATTATGTAACTGTCATGAAACTTGAGCTGGAGTGCAGTGTTTTAATGTTTCTGTTTCTGTTTTTTAAACACATGCAGTATCTTTTTGCATATTTAATTTTCAGAAGATACCTACTCTTCAGAAGAAGTTGTGGACCAGCAGCCAGTTCTGGTTAAAGTGATGGACACGGCTGATCAGGTAATGATGTCTATTTGTCTCTTTTAACAATACTCTTCTTTATGCAGATTGACACCTCACATTTATCTCAGATTGATCTTTTCATAATGGTTGATGCTTTACTTTCTCATAAGGGAAGTTTGTTGCATAACCATGGCATCTTTACAGAATGCAAACAAATCTGTCTTTATTTAAATCAGGATGGACCAGTCAACTGTGAGCGTTATTTAGGCTGGGCCAATGCCTTCATCATTGTCTACAGCATTGACAACCGGACCAGCTTTGAGGCCTGCCAGCAGTACTTGGAGACTGTGACTCTGTCCTCAAAAGGCCTGCAGCCAGAAGCTCCTGTCATTCTTTTAGGAAACAAGGTGGACATGGAGAGATACAGGTGAATTAAACATCCTTCTGTTACATTTCACATTTCAGTAAACATTATTATTACAGCACACATGTAGGCTATAATGCCTGGTAATCTTAAAGAATAGTTCAACCAAAAATGACAGTTTGCAGAAGATTTACTTAAACTCAGGCCATCTAAAATGTAGATGAGTTTGTTTCTTCAGCAGAACAGATTTGGAGAAATTTAGCATTGCATCACTTGCTCACCAGTGGATCCTCTGGAGTGAATGGGTGCCGTCAGAATGAGAGTCCAAACAGCTGATAAAAACATCCAGTCCATCAGTTAACGTCTTGTGAATTAAAAAGCGGTGTGTTTGTAAGAAACAAATCCATCATTAATTATAACTTTAAACCATTGCCTCGCTCTGGCCAAAATATGTGTCCATAATCCATATAACGCTTCCTCCAGTGAAGAAGTCCATCTCCTGTTATCCTCTCACATCAAAATCCACCAACATATTTGTTAAGAGTTACTGTTTTCACTTACAAACAGTGTTTGATTGGTGCATATTTCTCTCCTGATTCAGATGAGACAACTTTTTCTCTGGGGAAAGCAGTGTTATGAATAGAGGATGCACATTGTAGCTGGAAGCAGTGGTTTGAAGTTAAAAGGTTTTTATGATGGATTTGTTTATTATGAACATGCAGTTATTTGCTTCCCTGGAGTCATGTGGATTACTTGTGGATTATTGTGATGTTTTTATCAGCTGTTTGGACTCTCATTCTGACGGCACCCATTCACTGCAGAGGATCCATTGGTGAGCAAGTGATGTAATGCTATATTTCTCAAAAAAAGTTCTGATGAAGAAGGACTTCCGGTGGTAATCCGAAGCGTATGGCCGCATAATCCCGCACTCCCGCTCGGTCGGAGTTTATTCCCCAATTTGAATATTTGTAAGACTTAATTTTTTAATAATCAGTGATGGAAGGGGAAAAGTACAGGAAAGGCAAAGGAAAGCAGTTTGGGAAGGCGGAGAAGGGTGAAAAAATAACGACGGAGGGTGTCATGGTCGAGGAACAAGGAGAGAGTGATGGCGCACGTGGACAAAATGCCAAATCAACAGCGGTGGATATGGAAGTTAATTTCGCCGCCATCCGCACAGATATAAAGATGATGTCAACGGAGATGAAGACTGAACTGAGTAACTTTCGAGATAGAATCAGAGACGACTTGAAAAAGGAGCTAGCGGACATTCGAGAGGAAATCCATCAGAAGCTTAACGAGGTCGCAACCGATCTAAAAACCACTACTGACAGAGTGAGTGAGGCCGAGGCTCGGATAGCCGAAACTGAAGAGTGGTCCGTGGACTTTAGAGAGGCACTGAGCCAGTCACTACAAGCTCAGGACAGTTTGCAGTTAAAGCTAACGGACTTGGAAGCACGCTCAAGGCGTAACAATGTTCGCATTTACGGGATCCCGGAGGGAACCGAGGGAAACAACATATTCCAGTTCATAGAGAACTTTATTAGAAAAGAGCTGGAACCCCTTGCTGACGTTGACCTTGGTATCCAACGATGCCACAGAGCACTCGGCCCCAGACCGCCCAGAGAGGCGCAAGCCAGATCGGTGATTGTGTACTTCCAGCAGTTTAAAATTAAAGAGATGGTTCTACATTCTGCGTGGAAGAAAAAGGAGATATACCACAGCGACAGGAGGATTTACTTCGATCATGACTATCCTGCAGAAACGCTAGCAAAAAGGAAGGCGTATACACAGATTAGGAGGGTTCTCCGAGAAAAAGGAATACGTTTTCAAACACCGCCGCCAGCGAAACTGCGAGTCTTTTTTGAGAGTGGGCCAGTTACTTATGGAAATGCATCGGAAGCAGCAGAGGATCTGAAGAAGAGGGGATTCCCGATTGAGTGGGAGAAAACCGCTGAGGCTGCGGAAAAAGCACAGAAGGTCGTCTGGCAACGATCAACGAGCGCGAACATGACAAATCGGCAGTCCCGCCAGGATTGGATCAAGGAGAAGCTACAGAGTTTTCACCGGCCAAAGATAGATCTATCGTTAAAGCCATTAAGGTAACGTTGGATTCGGGTGACAACAGATCGTTAAGTGACTGCATAATATGAGCAAAAAACATCAAGCGGTTGTATGGTTATGGACACTAATGCATTAATGACATTAGCACCAAGGGACAAGGTTTTATGCCCTCAATGTGGGAGTAAAGACTAGGATAAGTTTCCTATGCTCTTTTAAGTTGTTCTTCACATCCCCACAAGTCTTTTATTTTTTATTCATAATATTTTCCCTATTGAATCTATTGCTGATCCCTCAGCTCTGTTGGAGTTTAAATATACAATTTAACTGTTCAGAATCAACCTTAGCCTTTAATGAGAATAGTTGACCGACAAGTACGGGTACTTATGTTTTTGACTTTTCTAAGTGCACAGTACATCCTTGAGTGTACTATAGATTGCACTGAAGGGGGGCTCTGGTGGTTAGCTGCTGGACTATTCCCCCCACATCACGAAGTGTTAATACTTCACAATGGAGGTCTACCTATGTTTTTTGATTTGCTGGTTTATTTTTTGTTTTTGTGATGTTCTCATTTTGTTATATAGTTCTAATATAGTTCAGGTTTGGTCACCAATAATGTGGTTTACAAACAGTGTCTTGCTGTGGTTTAAATGCAGTGTCAGGAATATAGGGTGATAACCCTAAACGTAAATGGTTTACACAACCCAATTAAGAGAAGCAAGGCTATTGCAAAGATGAAAAAGGAAAAGTTACATATCATATTTTGGCAGGAGACTCATTTCAACAATGCAGAGCACGAAAAATTAAAAAAACTAGGGTTTAAGAATGTATTTTACTCATCCTATAAGAAAGGGAAAAGAAGAGGGGTAGCAATACTAATCTCTAATAGTGTAAAATTTCAAGTGGTTACTGAATTTACTGATAAAGAGGGACGGTATGTTTTAGTTAAGGGATTTCTAGATCAGAAAGAAGTTACACTAGTTAATGTATACATAGCCCCTGAGCAGGACAATTCCTGTATTAAAGAAATTTTTCAGTTAATTGCTTCTGAATCCTCTGGGGTTTTAATATGTGGAGGAGACTGGAACACCCAAATACAGCCTAAACTCGATTCTTCTAATGCACTAAAGAGGTTAACTTCTAGAGCTAGTATAACGAAAAAACTTTTGATGGAGATGGGACTGATTGATGTGTGGAGGGATCTCCACCCAACAGACAAACAATTCACATTCTACTCTGCAAGTCAGGATGTTTATTCAAGAATTGATTATTTTTTTATTTTTCAATCAGACAGACACAGAATTATAGATTGCAAGATAGGAGTCAGAGATATCTCTGACCACTCCGCTGTCTACTTGACCCTGCATTTAGATAATAAAAAGAAGGATATGTTGTGGCGACTTAATACAAGCATTTTGAATGACAGTACATGTAAGGAATACGTCCAAAAAGAACTGGTGGATTATATGGATAACAACGATAACGGGGAAGTATCACCTAGTGTCCTGTGGGACGCCTTAAAATCAGTGATCAGAGGAAAACTCATAGCTCTCACATCGTATAGAAAAAAGAAAAGAAGTAGAAGGCTGCTTGAACTACAAGAAAATCTGAGCCTCTTAGAGAGAGAACATGTTGAGAAGAAAAAAATACATATATTTAATCAAATAAACAATGTTAAAAAGGAAATAAATAAATTATATGAGGAAGAATTAGAGAAAAAGGCTAAATTCATTAAACAGAGATATTATGAAAATGGCCCTAAGGCTTTGAAGCTGTTGGCATGGAGGTTAAGGAAGCAACATGCTGATAATACTATATATGAAATTAGGGATCCCAAAACCAAAAACAATTGTCATAAGCAAGAAGATATTCACAATATTTTTGAAAATTACTATAAAAATCTATACAAGGAACCAAATACAACTAGCTCACAGGAAATGCATTTATTTTTAGAATCACTTGACTTACCTTCTATAGGTGAAGTACAAAATAAAGCCCTAATGGCAGAGATCACAAAGGAAGAAATAGGGAAAGCAATTTCTAGATTAAAAGTTAATAAAGCGCCGGGAACAGATGGCTTTCCATCCGAGTGGTATAAGGCTTTAAAAGATCAATTAGTCCCTATACTTTTTGATTGTTTTAACTATACACTAAAAGGGGGTGAACCACCAAAAACATGGAGTGAGGCAATAATTTCAGTTATTCCTAAAGAGGGTAAAGACAAAAAGGAGTGTAGCGCATTTCGGCCAATTTCTGTATTAAATGTGGATTATAAATTATATGCGTCGATATTAGCTAAAAGACTGGAAGATATAATACCAGAATTAGTGGATTCAGACCAGACAGGATTCGTACGTGACAGACAGACACAAGATAATATCAGGCGGGTGCTGCATGTACTCGATCATGTCACTAAAGGAAACATCAGAGCAGTAGTACTTAGTTTAGACGCCGAGAAGGCATTTGATTCGGTTCGCTGGGAGTACCTGTATTTGGCATTGAGTAGATTCGGTTTTAAAGATGAGTTTATTAGATGCATCAAAATGTTGTATTTATCACCAAAGGCTAGAATAAGGATCAACGGGCATCTCACTCAGAGTATTAACCTGGAAAGAGGCTGCCGCCAGGGATGCCCTCTCAGCCCCGCCCTTTTCGCTTTATTCATTGAGCCCATAGCACAATCAGTTAGAGACGAACAGGAGATAAAAGGTATTACGGTTCAAGGTTTCGAACAAAAGATTTGTCTGTACGCAGACGATGTTTTGTTGTTTGTTACTGCACCAGAGGTTAGTATTCCTAGGTTGATGTCTGTCTTAAAAAAGTTCGGTACTTACTCGGGATATAAATTAAATGTTCAAAAAACACAAATCTTAAGTTATAACTACACCCCTCAGAATGACATACTGGGTAGATTTAAATTTAATTGGAATTCACCAAGTATTAAGTACCTGGGGATTATAATAACAAAGGATATTTCTAAATTGTTTGATAGCAACTATGGTCCTATAAGTAAGAACATTAGATCAGATATAGATAGGTGGTCCCAACTGCCCCTAGAGATGCATAACAGAATAGATTCAGTAAAAATGAACATGCTCCCCCGACTCTTATACCTCTTCCAATCCTTACCAGTTGAAGTTCCTTTAAAACAATTTAATGAGTGGGATAAATGGACTTCAAGATTCGTATGGGGGGGTAGGAGGCCAAGAATTCAATTTAAAACACTGCAGCTACCGAAAGAGAAAGGGGGTAGATCACTGCCGTGTCTATCAGATTATTTCAAAGCAGCCCAGCTAAAACCCTTAGCATGCTGCTGTAACCCAGAGTATACAGCAAAGTGGAAGGACTTGGAGATCTCGCAGCTGACTGTTCCATTGCAATCGGTGCTGGGTAGCAAACCTTTATATGAACAGCATTCTAAAAGTTTAAATCAGTGGACTAAGGTTCCTTTTAGAATCTGGTTTAAAGAATGCAAATCGCCGTTACTTGAAAGACAATCTAGACTATTAAGATGGATAGCTTTCGACCCCGACTTTAAACCAGCAAGGGCCGATGGGAGGTTTCAGCTCTGGTATAGGCTTGGCATCACCTCTTTTAGTTCAATCTCATCAAAGGGAGAATTAGATAGCTTTCAGGAGATTTCTGGTAAATATGGTTTGGGAAAACTTGATTTTTTTAGGTATTTACAAACTAGAACTTATTTTAATAAAGAGATCCGATTCATGGAGAAGCATGACACTAATTTAATTGATCTATTTACTGACATGTATAAAAATAAAGATAATAATAAACTTATCTCAAAACTATACCTAGCCATCCAATCCATAAAGAAACAATCAACAAATAAGGTTAGATTAAAATGGGAAAAAGAATCTGGTCTAGTTATTTCAGAGGAAGATTGGCTGAATATTTGTTCTGTACAGGCGACTTCTACCAGCTCGGGTATGTGGAGAGAGTTTTGTTGGCGGAATCTTATTAGATACTTTGTTACCCCCAAGTTAAAATCTATTCAGTCTCGCGAGAAGGGAAGTGGTCTATGTTGGAGGAAATGTGGGGAACAGCTGGCAGACCATTTTCATGTATTCTGGAGCTGCCCAGCCATTCAGTCATATTGGCAGGAGGTAATACAAGTAATACATTCTATTTTCGGTGATGGAATTGACTGCTCATTTTCTACAATTTACCTGGGCAATTTAGCAGCTCAATTGATGAGGAAAGACAAGTACCTTATAAAGATATTATTAGCAGCCAGCAAGAAAGCTGTAACACGAAAGTGGCTACAATTTGAACCCCCAACAAAGGCTGAATGGCTGGACATTATTACCAGTGTCCAAAGTATGGAGAGGATGACTTTCGCTTTAAACGTACAGATGGATAAGTATTTGCAGTATTGGGAAAAATGGATTGTGTTTACAACTTCATGACATGTTTATTGACCAATGTATGACATAATACACTTTCACCAATTTTGTTTTATGTAAGAATGTATGAGTGACCAAACGATTGTTCCGTTTTGTTTAGTTGTGTTGGTATTTTGTTATGGCTGTTTTGTTTTTTGTTGTTGTGTATTTTCAAAAGGAAAAAGAATAAAAATAAAGTATAAAAAAAAAAAATAAAAAAAAAAAGTTCTGATGAAGAAACAAACTCATCTACATGAAATTGGGTGAACTATTCCTTTACGAGTGAACCTTAAACAGCCAGATTTCCTGTGTCAAGAGTGTGTGTTAGTCAAAACACTAACCAAGCAGAGCAGGAATTTACATAGTTGTATGAATGTCCTTTTGTTAGTTTAACTGAAGAACGTATGACCTGTGACTGGATATAATTACAACAATTATGCTCAGTACCACCGTAAGTTATTTAGATTTCAGTTTTTCATGACCCTATAATGTTTAAGGAAGGATTTGATTGGTCCAGGAAATGACCATTTATCGCCTTTATATTTTCCTTTCATTATGCAAACACAGTGCATGATTTATGCAGTATCATACTTGAAATGACCATAATACAGCTGGACTTAATCAAATCTATCTATTTATGTAACTGCAGAATTATGTGTGCTTCTTTGCCAGCTGAACTTTAAATAAAAGCTTTAACTGCTCATCCCCAGTTTTTTTTTCTGCTGTGCCATTCTTATTACATTAGAGAGTTTCTTTAACTCTTTATTGTGCAATTTTAGTTAAGGCTGTAGTTATCATATGCACTTTTTATTTCTATTATGTTTTGTTTTTATCCATTATTACATGATAACGTTTTAGTATTTACACAGTATGCTTAACACGTTTGGGTTTGGTAAGCTTTTAAAAAAATAATTATCTTCTGCTCACCAAGGCTGCATTTATTTGATTAAAAAAATGCATTAAAAGCAGTAATGTTGAGAAATATTATTATAATCTAAAATAACTGTTTTCTATCTCAATATATTTTAAAATGTAATTTATTCCTGTGATGATAAAGTTGAATTTTAAGCATCATTACTCCAGTCTTCAGTGTCACATGATCCTTCAGAAATCATTTTAATATACTAATTTGCGGCTTAAGAAACATTTCCTCTTATTATTATGGTTAAAAACTATTTTTTTTTCTTCTGTGGAACCCATGATACTTTTTTTCAGGATTTTTTTGTTATTTTATTATTAGCATATATTATGTTTCAGAATTAATTTGTAATTTTAGTAAAGGGCTGCATTTTATGTAAGTAAAGTGAATGAAACATGCTTTCATAATGAGTTGGTTAAATAAACATTTTATAATACATCTTTTTTAGACAGGTGAGCAAGGCGGATGGTGCCGCTCTGGCCTTGCGGTTCGGTTGCCTGTTCTTTGAAGTTTCTGCCTGCTTGGACTTCCTGTCCGTTCAGCAGATCTTTCATGAAGCAGTTCGAGAAGTGCGACGAGAGACAGAGAGGAGTATCCGTCCGCTCTTCATCAGCGAAGACAAGTCTGCGATCAGCCTGTCCTCCGCCCCTCCGCTCACCACCTGCTATAAAGAGCTGCCCACCCCAGCCACCGCTAAGCTGGTTACGGTCAAGTCCTCGAGAGCTCAGAGCAAACGCAGAGCCCCCACGCTTACACTGCTCAAGGGCTTCAAGATCTTCTGATGCTTTGTCTAGAGTATCTACAAGGAGGAATGCTTGTTTTGACTTCGTATCAGCTCATTTAGCATGAAAACAAACAGGACCTGAAGGATTACAACATTTCTCATGAACTTGAGAAAGCGGTAACTTTATGAATATGAACAGTATATCAGAGTGCTAATGAATGTCTTTGTTAGCATAGCTGATTATATTGTTATAATTGTTGATTTCTTTTTGTTTGGTTTGTTTTACCAACTTTTGCACCGGAATTATACTTGTATTCTATTGTGATAAAAAAAAATTCCACTTGATATATTAATTTTACAGAAATCATTTGGCCGTTTATTTTTATACACATCAAACAAAAAACCTAATCATGCACAGAATACCAAAGAAAGTTTCAGGACAAAATAAGCGCCTTAATCTTTATTGGTTCTTGTAAAACTGTAAAAAAAAAAATGTTAGTATTGATTAAACATTGAAATGATTAAGTGTATTGTTTTGCATCACATTGCGAATATAGACAATATTTGCACTGCTTCATATGGGGAGCATAAAAAGACAAATATAAAGATTAAATATTTGATTTTATCCGTATAAGCTTGCATGGTACACTATTACTGTGTGGTTTAGAAAAAAAGTTAGTTCATGACCAATTTTCATGCACTATATCCTATACACTATATTGATGCACACAAAAAAAGTGTTTTTGTTTTGTTTTTTTTAATAAAAAAAAAAATCTAAAACTAACCCTTTGAAACATAAACTGCAAAACGTGAAATGAATATGTGTAAATATATTGTGTAATCATAAAAATGGTTGGTTGACCCAAGGCTGTAAGGCTATTTGTTAGCTTAGGGAAACCAAGTGTAATAATATACAGTGGCAGTTATTAAATGGCAGATTTTTTTAATGCCTTTAATGTTTTTGAAAGAAATCTCTAATGCGCACCATTTATTAAAACAAAATACAGTACAGCAGTAATATTATAAGCATTTAAAATAACTGTTCGCTATGTAATTTCTTTTAAAACATTTAAACATTTTTGGCTGCCAATGTAAAAGAAAAAATATATATTTTGATTGACCGCTAAATTGAATCACGTGGGTGTGGTCACAGTCCTGGGTTGACTCTACAACAGTCTATCAACCAATCCGATGCCATCTTGAATAAAGTGTTAAAATGATCACAAACAATAGGACTTATAATGCAGTTGTCTCAGATGAAGCTATTACTTGGGAGGAGTTTTGTGACAGAGACTCTGCATTTGTGTTGTGGACGTCCTCTTCCCCTTGTCCTTCCTCCGCAGGTTCAGGATACAGAGTAGACACATTCCCGTCCTTCCAGGTCACCACAATTTCTCCGGGCTTCAGTCCCTCTGAGGCTTTGCTATCTTCCCAATCCCATTCCCTATGGCAGTTATGTGTAGTAATTGGTTCAGATGGGGTAAAATGTTTTTTTTCCTCCTTGACCTCTGTGACCTTATCAGTGACGATGGCCTGCAGTTCCTCCATTTCAGGTTCCACCGCTGTGGCTTTTGAGGCTGCTTTGTATTTGGCTATTCGCTTCCTGTTCCTGTATACGAAGCAGAAATGGAAGTTATGTAAGAATATTCCATGATCTCTCTCTCTCTTTCTCTCTCTCTATATATATTTCAAATAAAAGTCAAGCAGCTGGGATTTGCTATTTAGTGTATACATACATACATATATATATATATATATATATATATATATATATATATATATATATATATATATATATATATATATATATATATATATATATATATATATATATAATGTATATATGGTATCTTGGCAGATTTAGTTGCACTTTTGTGATCTCTTGAAACAATTTATTACTGATATTTTCCCCGAGGAGTAGCACTTCTAAAACTATAAACCTCCCCTTTGGTAACTACAGTTATTTTGTATTACTCATGTGTGCCACTAACCTATTAGCCATCATGCCCATGACTAACAGCATCGCACCAATCAGAATACCCAGAGACGCAAATGCTAGCATGCCAAACTTCCACGATGTTGCTGTTAAACAAAAGAACGGCATTGAACCATTTGTGAGTATTACTGTGATACAAAGTGCATAATTTTTTTCTCACAGCAACCTCCAAGTCATTCAGGCCATTTCATACATGGGGAAATGAAATTATGTAAACATAAATAAAACAGGACAGCAGAGTAAATGCAAGCTTTCCACACTCACGGTCCTCTGTGCGGTAATACCACTGTAAAAACTTCATTTGTGCCTCTGTCATTCCTTGTTTAGGCGGCCCTTCAGCAAAGTCAAACTCATCGGCCTCTAAATCACTTTCTCTTCTGGATCCTGTGAGAATCGATGAAGATGAGATATATATATCACAGCATAATACAACAAAAGAGACGAAGCGAAGAAGGTCAGCGGAGTTTCTTTTCACATTGATTTATTTTTGATTTTAGGGTGAAATATACATTCTTGTAGATTATAAGTGACAATTATTAAATTTTTGTTTAAACAATTAGGGTCAGTGTTATTTAGAAATTAATCAAGTCAAGTCTGCTTTATTGTCAATTCTTCCACATGTACGGTACATACATACAGAGAATTGATTGAATTCAATACTTTTACTCAGTAAATGAGCATTACATTGATCAAAAATACATCAATAATGTTATTTTATTTATTGTTATTGTGTTTCAATACATCAAGGGTGTTTTTTGAGCAGAAAGTGAGCTTTTTAGATTGATTTTAAAATAGAAAGCAGTTATTTTAAATAGTAGAATAAGTGATCAAATAAATGTAGCATTGGGAGTATATGTCAACCCAGATAAAGTGAACATGACAATTCAGACACATAATTCAAAATAAAGTATTAAATAAATATTAGTAATGATTACTTGTTTTTTATGCCTCTACTCACTCAGTTTATTCTGGCAGATGTCACCTGCATCCAGAGATTTCCAGGTGTCATGTTGACCTGCGTTCAGTCTGAGTTTTCCTCCCTCATTGCTCAATACCAGAGAGTTTTGCAGACTGATGAGCTGTTGAGCTTTGCAATGCCATTTGACATGTTCACCAGAATCACAAGCGATAGTCTGGACTGGGTCAGTGTGGATGGCAGAAAGACACCTCAGGGTGCCTGTGTTTACCAGGAACCAGTGATCTGTCCACTTCCACTGCTGCAGGACAGAGTCTAGACTGCATGACCTTAACTTAACAACTCCTTCAGACGAGTCCTCTAGACACAGACCTGCCTTCATGCTGTGGATCGTAAACCCGATTGTGCCTTTGGGGGGGAAAACAACTTTTAGCATATTACAAATCTTAATTCATTTTGTATATTTTATCTTTATATGTAATTCTAGAGCATAAAACCAGTCTTACGTCACTGGGGTATATTTGTAGCAATAGCTAAAAATACATTGTATGGGTCAAAATTATCAATTTATTTTATGCCAAAAATCATTAGGATATTAAGTAAAGATCATGTTCCATGAAGATATTTTGTAAATGTCCTTCTGTAAAAATATCAAAACTTCATTTTTGAATAGTAATTGCATTGCTAAGAACTTCATATGGACAACTTTAAAGGTGATTTTATTTATATTTTATAATATTTTTTGCACCCTCAGATTCCAGATTTCCATTTGCTGTCTGATTTATTCAGCTTTTCGGATGATGTATATATCTCAATTTCGAAAAATTGCCTCTTTTTCTTGTGGTCCAGGGTCACATATAATTATAAATATATATAAATATAAATATATATATATGACAATAAAAATGTCTCCACGATCAGCTTTTGAAGAAATATCTTTGTATTGTTCTGCACATCGCTGCAGTTCTGGCGCCACCAAAAAAATATACTGCGACATAAGTTACAGTACATTAACATCAGTGTTAACCATAGACTATGAGTTTGGCTACTCTCACGGGACACTACACTTATTCAAAAAAAATTATTTTTTTGCATCTGCTTTAAAGCCTTACTGGTTATTTAAACGTTTCATTCGTGTGCTGTTCTGACATGTGGTTTTTCTGATCACACTCAAAGCGCGCACACGAAAACAAAAAAGCCCTTTAAACTGTGCCTGATTACCGAACTAAGATATGTTTTGTGTTAATACTGTCAAAACACACAAGGTTTATGTATAGACTCAGTTGTATATGTCTAAAATGAAAGTAAACAACTGAAAGAAACAGATGCATGTCTGTATATCAGATGCTTGCAGGTCTTAAAGGGACAGTAGGCTTCATGCTGCCGACTGTAGTAAAAGGGATAGTTCACCCTAAAATGTAATTAGTGTCATTGTTTATTCACTCACATGTTGTTCCAAACCTATATTAACTTCTTTCTTGTGTTGCAGACAAAATAAGATATTTTGAAGAATCTGTGTAACTAAACAGTTGCAGGTCCACATTGACTTTGATTCTTTTGAAACCACTGTGGATGTCACTGGGAACCAGCAATTGTTTGGTTTTCCACCTTCTTCAAAATAGTGTTTATGTTCAGTAGAAGAAGGAAACTTATTCAGGTTTAAAACAACTTTTGAGTGAGTACATGAAGGTATAAAAAAATAAAACGCTATTTATTTTTTCGGGTGAATTATTCCTTTGATGTTAATAAAACTCCAAACACACAGAGAAAGATCACTCAATACTCTTGACTGAAAAACTTTAACACAGTTGCTTTATCATGAATCAATTTTTTTAATGCTCCTGCTAAATACACCTATTGTACCTGGAAATAAAACACTTTATTTGTATACTATCTGTATTTGTAATGTGTATCTTTGTTCTAATTTTTTTAATAACAAAGATAAAATAAAAGCAACAATTTTTATCTTCACCCATGCACTTCGGCCTAAATATCTGTCATACTATTTCATATTTTGTGACCTTAAAAGGCTTTATAATAGGGAAATAAGTTTGGCTGTGATGCTCGAACAGCCTGCAAAATAGAAAAACCAACATGACTAAGAATCGTGATAAAATTATGATATTTCAAAAAACTAAACAAAACAAAAAAACTCCAAAACCCCAAACAGTCCGCGATTGTGCCCTCGTAACGCCATTTCGCCCCTTCCCCTCGGGAGGTCTGTGGACACCACTGCCCTAAGGCACAAGTTAAGATATATATTTGTACCTTATCCACTCCTTAATGGTTCATATTAGTACTTTAAAAGTACATAGTAGTAGTTAAAGTGTGCCTTTTAGTAACTTTTGAAAGCGTGCTATTCCACTGATAGAATTATTCTGTTTTTCTCAGAGTGTATTTATATATAATGCTTTTGGGAAGCACAGCCGTGGACAAGTACTTGCCAGGATTTATTCTTCTATCATTAGATTTACTCAGTTAATTTTATGAGGTTAAGAGTGTACTATACCAGACCATGTGAGAGATAGTCCTATCCATAACAGCAGCATCGCTCTTGTAATACAGAGTCTGCTTAAACACAAGACACAATGCAAGGTGTTAATACATCCACATGTATTAAAACAGTAAAAAAACAGCATATCAAGTTTCATTAGCCTTGGGCTTTGATTTTGGAGAATTTCTCCCCCACACATGCAATGTCTGAACATGTTGTCAGCTTGACTAAAGATGCAACGGTGCAAATCATGGTGCAATATTTTAACCTTTCCTAATGAGAGAATGAGATATCATGCCTTGACAAAAACCAGATGTCGAATCTCACCCACCTCAGTGTTACACAATTTTTGCTTTCCATTTTGTCTTTGTGTGTGTGTTTACTACCTTAGTAAAGATATATAAAGTTTAAATTATCATTTTCTTTTTTATTTAGCATTTTTGTCCCTATCAGTGTTAGGTGTTATTAATTACAGTAATTCAATTTCCCTTGAATGTAAAGTAAGGGATTACTCCTATTATTTTCTGTAATTCAATTATAGTTAGTTCTGATGTAATTGCATTAATAGACAATCCTATATAAAGCAGCAGTGGATTTTACATCATTAACTAAATTGTATGTTTTTAATGTAACATATGTTTTTCCATTACTGTTATCAAAATAATTCAACCAATTTCAACATATTTTAAGCTGTATGAGATTCAGCTTGACTTTTCATTAAGTTGGTTTAATATAGTTTAATCTGAAATAAAAGCCATTTTGATTATGCTTAAAATTTTCAGAATCAATTGAACTGAAGTTAAAGTTTAAGTATAGACAGAAAAGTACAGAAAAGTTTCACAGTGTATAAAACAATTAAAAGCCATAACAATGTTACAGTACAATAATATTTTAAAATGAGCATTATCGAACCAAAACAATTCCATTCAATAATTCTGATCAGCATTTCTTATCATAAGAATAAACCAAAGGCATAAAAATATCACAGAGCTTCTGTATGATCCATACGGATGCTTATTAATTTTTTTTTTTACATGTATGATATCAACTTACCTGAAGAGCACAGTTTGAGAGGCAGACGTGGTGTAGAACAGAAAGAATGACTACTCATGTTGGGAACGCCACGGCAGAGGGTTTCCAAAGTTCAAATGGGAGGAGATACACTCATGTGATTACTTTCCATTTTACAGTGCAATCTGGTTTTAGAAGATGAGGGAATGAGTTAGCAGCTCATATTCTTTACATAATTAGGTGAAGCTGAATTTATTGTATATATATTTATTTTTTTAATGAACATTTGGAGTTTCTTTTGTACAAATCTGGGGCTAGGCCATCTGGGAAATACAGTGTATTTTTCTAAAGAACTAATCTTGAGATCAATGCAGGCAATAAATTAATTAGCCAAAGTAAAAGTCATTCTAGACACTGGTTATGAATGGTAATGTTCTTTAAGACCATTTTCTGCTCGGTGTTTGGATAGCCTTGCTCCAGCCTTGTCATGTTAGTGCCGCAGGATACTGATGAGAGGGACACAGCCGCTGACCCGTCGGTCAAGAACCTGTCACATATGTGTATGTTTGCTTGGGCAGACAGAGAGGTGGGTTTTATTTCTTTATAGCAAGCCCTTGGAGCGGTTAGAGGTGAATGAACTAGATGTCACTTTCATTGTTGCAGAGGTGAAGTGATAAAAGCCACTTGTTGTACCACAATACTGAGAATGTTTTACTTATAGCTCCAAAAATCATAATGGATTTATAGTCCTTATAATTTATTATATATTTATGCATTTAGCAGACGCTTTTATCCAAAGCGACTTACAGTGCATTCAGGCTATAAATTTTTACCTATCATGTGTTCCCGGGGATTCAAACCCCCAACATTGCGTTTGACAGCACAGTGCTCTACCAATTGAGCTACAGGATCATTTGAAACCAATTCTAAATGGATCAATTGAGATGATCCTGTGATGATCCCTTGAGATGGGAAATGGAATCTTCAGGAGAATTTTTAAGAATCTAGTTTGATCTCTTTAAGATTGACTTGAAGATAAACATGTTTGCATCATCCTCCACGGAGTAAACTGATGTTACATACACTGATGGCACGTCCTGATTTTGCTGAGTTAGAGGTGTTCCTGGGCCAACATATTTTGTTGACCCTGGAACAACATTTTACTCCAAAAATATATTCTTAACCATATCCCTACACCTAAACCTAACCATAACCATGAGTAATCCCTAAAATCAGGGGAAATGATAGATGAATGACACTAATGTACAAGCACCAAACAGTGATTTTAAGCGTAAACTTCACAAAATCTATAAACTGGTTCTTCAAATCTGATTGGTTAATCACAATGCTGTTCCAGGGACAACAAAGATGTTGTCCCAGGAACATGTCTCACTTGGTAAAATCAGGTTCTGCTACACTGATGCATGGACTTCTGCTTTCCTCGTTATTGACTTCTAGGCTGTTTTGGATTTTGATTTTGGATTACCCCATTAAACACACTGCATTTGGATCTCTCGTTTCCTGTGATCAATCGTTACACTTCTGCAGCATTGTAGTTTATGTATGTTTCTTTCAAGGCTTTGAACCTTTGAACACCTCATCATCACAGCTGCCCAAAAATTTCCATTTACATGATGTACATTTTTCTGTTTAAAAATTTAAACAAGCAGGCCTACTGAAATTTTGGAGAAAATCTTATTTTATCAGTATTATTCAAAAGTTCCGCCACCTACTGGAACATACAGTAGATTCTCATTCTGAACCTTTACTTTTCTACTTTAGAGGTACGGTGTGTGTGTGTGTGTGTGTATAACTTAAATTAATCATTTTCTGTATGACTTAATCAGTCTCTCAGAATGTTCTGGAGGAATTTCGTCCCACTCTTCTTTACAACGTTGCTCCAGTTTATTCAGGTTTGAGGGCATTTGTTGCACAGCTCTCGCCACAGCATTTCATACTTTGGATAGCTGCAACCCCTCGACTCTTTTATTTTCAGCCTTGGGATCATTGTGCTGTTGCATCACCCAATCTTGGCCAAGCTTTAGCTGTTAGACGGATGTCCTCACTTGACTCTAGAATATTTTGGGACACAGGGGTTCATGGTTGATTCAATGACTGTAGGGTGTCCAGGTCCTGTGGTTACAAACCAAGCCCAAATCATCACCTCTCCACTAACATGTGTGACTTTTTGTATGAGGTGTTTGTGCTCCACCTTGGTCTCATCTGTTCAAAGGACAATGTTCTAGAAGTCTTATGGTTTGTTTAGATGCAACTTTGCAAACCTAAACTGTGCTGCTAGTGTGCTCACACTTTGTGAAGATCAGTTAATCAAAGGCTTTTAATTAGAAGTGACTGACTGCTACTTTCCCTCTTCATTCCCATGTCAGTAGAAAGAGTTTGCTAACATTGTCACAAATGGTTTTTCCATTTTGTCTTTATTTATTTATTTAGTTAAATAAACAATTGCATGGTGCAATATGTCATGTGTTGTTGTTTATCTGAGGTTTTATTTTCCAAATCGTAAAGTCCTGTCAAGGACCAGATATATATTTTTTTATGTCCTGATATGGAAAACTATGGAGTTTAAGAGGGTGTCCTAACTTTTTCACATGACTAAATATATATAGAGTATCTCTCTCACACACACACACACACACACACACACACACACACATTTTTTACAAAATGTGATCTCAAAATGTTGTAATGTATCTCCCCAGCGATGAAATCAGGCACAAATAAATGTCAGAAAACACAATTCCTGGCTGTCATCTGCATGGTGGACCACTGGATCTTTGGTTAAGTTGTAAAGAATACTATATCGAGTATCGAGTACTATAACGATATTTAGTTTAACACAAGATGGCGATAAAAGTCTATTTTTGTGTTTAAGAAAAGTAACAGTGCAGTGGTATATTGACCAAAAAAATTGTCAGTTTGTCTGTAATGTTACGGTGGGCAACACCTCATGATTAACTCAGATTATCTGAGACATTTTTTTTCCAGTCACCTCATTGGAAAAAATGCATATTAATTTCTTATGCACTACTTTTCAAGTGCACGTTTATGCGCTGAGCTTCACTCTTCTGATGAGTAATATTCATCATCATCATCATCTTCATCAGAAGCTGGTCTTCACCAGCCTCACTGTTTTCAAATGTCTGTCATATGACTGCTTTTAAGTATTAAGTTTTAACTAAATGTATTTAAGTGGTACGACTCTGGAATCATAGGCTCATCTGGTTCTTCCAGAAGCAGACTTCTTATAGGCCACTTCTTCAGTATATCCAAAGAGAAGACACGATATTCACATAGAGGTTGGCTATTTATTTAATGTTTTATATGCTTTTTTTATTGTTATTGCCACAGAATAAATGTGTGTTAGTTGTTTGTTTGTTTTTATTAACATTTCAGTCATATTGTTATGTGTTTAATGTCTCATCTTTTCTGGTCTTTATCAGTATTTTAATCCATCTTGTAGTTTGGGCTCCTCCTCAATCCATCCTATAAATGATGTCATATGTCTTGCACTCATCCAGTGACGTAATTCATGTTGAGTTTTATCTTTAGCTCCTTGTATTTGTTTCTTACAATGGGTTAACTGAAAATATGAATATGCAAAATGCTTCTATTTATAGTTATTTTCTAGCTCACTGATGAGCTTATGGACATCAAATGCTTATTCTGAGGTAAGATGTATTGTTACTTGGCATTATTTTAAGCTTTACGCGTTTTCTCCCAGTCGGCACATGACCGACCTTCAAGGTTGAAAAATGGTTGAAATAAGGTCAGTTGTGGTTTCAACATTGAAACAACATTGATTAAACGTTTAAAGCCGAATGGTTGAAAAACTTCCAGCACATGACCAACTTTCAACGTTGAAATATGATTGAAATAAGGTCAGTTGTTTTAACGAAACAACGTTAAAAATGTTTAATGCTAAATGGTTGAAAAAGGTTAACAAACTTTTAAATTATTTATATTAAATTATTTAAGATTATTATTATCTTAATAGCATTTTAAAATATTTTAGTCATGATACCTATTCTAAAATCTAAAGGGTTTATGTTAAATATTATCATCATTAACAACAATAAAACTAAATACATTTCGCTAAACTAAATACTTTATCACACTGAAACAACTCCTATTGGTAGTTTTATTTTATTACTTTGATCATGATTGGTTAATCTGGCTGTCATTCAGGAAACTGGACAATGAATCGTTTCGCACTTTTCTACATTTAAAAATATGACCGTTATTGTCGTCTTTCTGTGAGTGAGGCAGCTAACATCTCGGTTACGTATGTAACCATGGTTCCCTGAATAGGGAACGATGCTGCGGTGACGTCACCGTATGGGAACACCCCTCGGTGTGACGAATGTCTGAAGCCCTATACCATCCCGCCAATCCTATTGGCCAAATAGCACTTGGCACCACCCCTACGCATGCGCACGCATCGTATACCTGGGTGCCGCGCGCTATTTTGCTCAGATTTCATGAAATGAAGTAGAAGAATGCTGTCAAGGTATGGAACGGCCAGGACCGCAGCATCTCGTTCCCTATTCAGGGAACCATGGTTACATATGTAACCAAGATGTTCCCATTCATAGGTCACTTCGATGCTGCGGTGACGTCACCGTATGGGAACGCTATACCATAACGCCTGACGTACCTGATAGCTGGGATCCAAGGAAGCATCTGCTCAAGCGGAGAGAACCCGGGAGCCAGGAGCCAGGAGCCATCCTCACATCCAGACTGTAAGACTTGATAAAAGTGCTCGGTGAGGACCATCCTGCCGCAGCACAGATATCATCCATAGAAGATCCACTGAGAAAAGCTCGTGAAGAAGCCACTGCTCTCGTGGAATGAGCTCCAATTCCTAAGGGCGAAGCGAGTCCGCGCGCCTCATAGGCTAAAGATATTGCTTCCACCAGCCAATGGGACATGCGTTGTTTTTTGACAGCATGGCCTTTATTCTTATGTCCAAAACAGACAAACAGCTGGTCAGACTCACGCCATGGGGCTGTTCGATCAACATAAGTCTTTAGCGCTCTGACAGGGCAAAGACTTAGATCTCCTGACCCCGCCTCAGCAGGGGGTAAAGCCTCCAAGACCACTTGTTGAAAACGAAAGGGGTTAGAAGCGACCTTAGGGACATAATTAGGCCTCGGACACAACAACACCTTCACAGAGCCCAGTGCAAATTCCATGCACGAGGGTGAGACAGAAAGAGCCTGTAAATCCCCAACTCTCTTGAGGGAGGATAAAGCCATAAGAAGAACTGTCTTCAGAGTCAGGATTTTATCCGGTATAGATTCCAGGGGCTCAAACGGATGCCCTGATAAACCTTGTAACACAATAGATAAATCCCATGAAGGAATTCGCACAGGGCGGAAAGGCCTCAGCCGTCGCGCACCCTGTATAAAACGAGAAACCAGCGGATGACGGCCCACTGAGGCACCATCTATATATTCGTGGTTAGCTGAAATGGCAGCCACGTAAACTTTCAGAATGGCTGGCGTCACTCCATCAGAAAAACGGTCCTGAAGGAACTCCAGTACTGAAGCCACTGGGCAGTAAACTGGGTCCATATTACGAATTCCACACCAAGTTGTAAACAGTTTCCACTTGAAAGCATATAAGCGTCTCGTAGAAGCTGCATACTAGCTCACTCCGCTCAAAGGCCACGCCAACAGTTTCCATAGATCTGGCCTTGGGTGCCAAATCATTCCCTGTGCTTGTGATAGTAAATCCTGTCTGAGGAGAATCTCCCATGGAGAGCCCACTAACAGACTGATCAGGTCCGCAAACCACGGCTGTGTGTGCCACCGCGGAGCCACCAGCAGCAGCTGTTCCACTCTGTCCAGCCGTATCCTGGATAATACCGTTGGAATTAAACGAATCGGGGGGAAAGCATACAAGCTGGTTTTGGGCCAATTGTGAGCTAACGCATCCAAGCCCAGGGGCGATGGAGGGCAACCATAGCGGGCAATGCGTAGTCATGTTCGACGCGAATAAGTCCACTCTTGCTTCTCCAGAAATCTGCCATAAGAGGTTCACCGTTTGGGGGTGCAATCTCCATTCCCCCTGCTCCAGAGTCTGTCTGGATAACAAATCCGCTCCGAAGTTCAAACGTCCAGGGACATGAACCGCTCGGATCGACAGGAATTTGTTCTGAGACCAAAGAAGAATATGTCTCACCAGCCTGCACAGGGGGCGAGAACGTAATCCTCCCTGATGATTCAGATACAACACAACCGCTGTGTTGTCTGACCTGAGCAGTACATGACGGCCGATCAGCAGATTCGAGAAATACTGGAGAGCTAGAAAAACTGCCAGTAATTCTAACCTGTTTATGTGCCAACTGCGTTGTGTCGCTGTCCACACTCCGTGGGCTGGGCGCCCTTGACAAACAGCTCCCCAACCGGTCAAAGACGCATCTGTCGTGACAGTCTCTCGGGAAGCACAAATTCCCAGCCGAACACCGGCTAGAAGAAATTCGGTTGACATCCACAGTTTTATCGACATAACACACCTCCGTGTCACCGAAATTGTCCGATGCGGAAGACAACGGGGTGAAATGTTCCGTCTTTTCGTCCACCACTGAAAAGGGCGCATGTGAAGTAATCCCAGACGGATTACGGGGGATGCCGCTGCCATTAGACCTAAAAGTCTGAGGCACAAGCTCACCGTCACCGTGCGACCCGCTTTGAAGCGACGCACACATGACCCGATCGACTGAGCGCGCGGGAGAGATAGCTTTGCTGTCATCGCGCGAGAGTCCAAGTCTATTCCCAGAAAGGTTATCCGTTGAGAGGGAATTAAAACATTCTTCTGGAAATTCATGCGTAAGCCCAGGCTGTTTAAAGGGGGGGGGGGTGAAATGCTCATTTTCACTCAATCTCCTGTTAATCTTGAGTACCTATAGAGTAGTACTGCATCCTTCATATCTCCAAAAAGTCTTTAGTTTTATTATATTTATAAGAG
The DNA here is from genome assembly GCF_963082965.1 of Carassius carassius. Classification (NCBI taxonomy): domain Eukaryota; kingdom Metazoa; phylum Chordata; class Actinopteri; order Cypriniformes; family Cyprinidae; genus Carassius; species Carassius carassius. The sequence goes on along the minus strand of NC_081757.1, from coordinate 7,218,590 downwards.
AAAAATAGTCTGTGCCGATTTTTTCCGGAAAAACACGAGCGTCTGGAGGCGTGGCGTGTGGGCGGAGCTAAAGAATCACGAGCGCGAGTAGGCTTTTGCGTTGAGAGCGTTTGGAAGTTGTGACATTACCGTGAGGAAAAAAAAAACCATCATCCAAAACAAACCATGGCTAACAGTCAGATTCAGCCGTTTATTTATGATCCAGAATCAGATCACGAGGCTGAAACTGAACGAGAGCAGCAGCAGCAATGACTACAGCAGGACGTCTCTATGTGGTATGTATTGAAACTGTATATATTTGCTTAGCGGTTTTGGAAAATGACTAAGTTCCACTTTGTCGTCTTTTTTTTTCTTTAAAGGTGTACAAGGTTTACTTGATGTGCTTACGCGCCGATAGCTAAGTTAACAACACAGAGATATTTGAAGCAGTTTTACTCACCGCCTGCGGTTCCAACACACGATCGTGACCCTTTTTCGTTGGGATTGCATCATCCTTAAATAAACGATATGCAGATCCGGCGTCAAACTGGGCCTTGTTTGTAAAACAAGCATCTTCGAAATGCAGGGAACAAACAAAAACACTTGCACAACTCCATCGACGATCTGTAAAAATAAACTCCGTCCACTGGTCCCTTAATGTTTTTTTTTTTTTGGTAATCTGTGCAGGGTTGTCTTGCCCTCGCAACCAAAAACACACTTCTTTTGTGACATTTCGCGACGCTCTCTCGCTCTGATCAGTGAATGTCTCTGCTCCGCCCTGCTCTACGGGAGCGCGCGCTCTTCCGGCA